>NW_024083058.1:0-41926 GCF_003009895.1 Hyaena hyaena | reverse complement strand
AATACAGGGAAGGAGGAATAGCCTCCTAAACTGAAAACGCTAAAAAAAAAAAAAAAAAAAAAAAGAGCTAAATGCAGGAACAAATAAAAAAGAAATAAAGACAAATCAAACAAAGGAAACAGAAGTCACAGGTCTAACTGAGTACATAGAGTACACCTAATATTATCACTGAAAGAATAACTCCAAGGAAAATTATCAAAAATATTGTCTACTTTTGTATAGTGATTTATTGTTTATAAAATACTTGTATGCACATTTCATCTTTACAACTCTACCACTCAAATATAATCTCTTAACATCTATATGTATTGATACATAGTTATCAATTATATACAATTTAGTTATATATATTATATAATATATATAATTATATAGTATCAATTATAAATTATACAAAATTTATAATATCTCAATATATATATCTTTGCAATATTTTTCATGCACTGAAATGTAATCTTTATATTTGGAAAAATGTTATATTTTGTAGATCATTTTCAATTCCCTATTTATTAATAGTACAATGTAAGCAGTGATCAATATTTAAACTCAAACATGATGCACATAGAAATCATATTTATTTGCCTAACATAATATATGATCACTTGATAGGGAAACAAATTTTAAGCTGGTAACAAGTATTTAAGAGTTTACTCTGTTAAGACATTAAGTATGAGAATTTCTACCCTCAAGGAGCTTATGATTGAAAGCGATAAAACTTGTATAAGAAAAGATGAGTATACAAGTGCATATTTTGTAAACCGTGAACAATTTTGAGAGCAATTGTGATAGGAAGATTCAGAGGAAGGACATATTACCTTGCACTGAGTGACCATGGAGGTAGCTGGATTTTCATCAAGAATGATACGAATAAAGCACAACAGCAGCAGGAACAGCAAAGAGTGTATCAAGAATAGCCTGAGCAGAGTGAGACTATAGGAAGCAATGAATGAGAGGCCCTTGGTGGCTCAGTCAGTTGAGTGTCCAACTTGATTTCAGTTCAGGTCAGGATCTCACAATTCATGGGTTCGAGCCCCGTGCTGTCAGTGCAGAGCCTGCTTGGGATTCTCTCTCCCTCTTTCTCTGACCCTCCCCTCCTCATGCATAATTACTTTATCCAAATAAATAATAAATAAAAATAAGCAATGAAGGAGGTTTAGTAAAACCTTGTGGCTAGTGTGGATGTATGAAGGGAAATTACTGGAAGATAAACTTGACTGGCCAAATAACTCACACTTTCTCCTGCAGGTTAGGAGTAATAACAGAAGAGGAACATGATCTACTAATTAATCTTGAAACTTAAATATCTTTGAATATTCTGCTAACTAATTTAAGTCTAATTTCCTTTCTTTCAATTCTCTTTAAAGACTTTAAAGAATTTCTAGCTTAGCAATCACTTTTTATTCAACAAATTTTATTGAATATATTATTATGACTGAAATGCTATGCTGAAAACAATTTCTTTAAAATCAAAATTTTCTATTCTTCTTTTATGATTTACCATATACCTCATAGTTATTTATCGATAGGTACTATCTCTAGAACTTTTTAAGCTGTGATTTATGCTAATAATGGGCACCCTTCAAAGTGATTTAGAGCAGGATTTTTTAAAATTTCTCCTTAAATGGTATTTGAAATGCAATTCTACAAGAGACATGAAGGTGAAGAGGTTTGCATTCAGAATAAAAGGACAAATAAAACCTTCAGCAATTCTAATACAAGAATCTATTCAAGAGAGAATGAACATTGCTAAATTTTTCTAACGAAGTAATTATTTCAAGCTGTGTTTCTTAAGGAATATTAAGTAATTAAGTTTATGAGTCCTTAATGAGAGTAAAGCTAAAATAAAGCACTGTACAGAATCCTCTTAACTGTTATAACACAGCTGTAGAAAGCAGATGAAAGGATATAACCTTGAAAGGCTACCATCCGTGTTGTTGTATGCTTTTTTTTTTAACTTTATGTTGTTGTTGTTGTTTTAATATAATTTATTGCCACGTTAGGTAGCACACATTGTATACAGTGTGCTCTTGTTTTCAGGGGTAGATTTTGTGATTCATTGCTTACATACAACACCCAGTGCTCATCCCAACAAGCACCCTCTTCAGTACCCATCACCCATTTTCGCCTCCCATCCCCCCTGCTCCCCATCAACCCTCAGTTTGTTCTCTGTATGTAGTCTCTTATGGGTTTGCTTCCCTCTCTGTTTGAAACTATTTTTTCCCCTTCCCTTCCCCCGTGGTCTTCTGTTAGGTTTCTAAAGTTCCACATATGAGTGAAAACATATGATACCTGTCTTTCTCAGACTGACTTATTTCACTTAGCATAATACACTCCAGTTCTACCCGCATTGTTGCAAATGACAGGATTTCATTCTTTCTCATTGCTGAGTAGTATTCCTTATATATGTATAGACCACATCTTCTTTATCCATTCATCAGTGGTGGACATTTGGGCTCTTTCAATGATTTGGTTACTGTCGAAAGGGCTGCTTTGTTGTTCCCTTTGCAGTGTAGGAGCTTTTTATCTTGATGAAATCCAATAGTTCATTTTTGCTTTTATTTCCCTTGCCTTCAGAGATGTGTAGAGTAAGAAGTTGCTGTGACTGAGGTTAAAGAGGTTGTTGCCTGTTTTCTCCTCTAGGGTTTTAATGCTTTCCTGTCTCACATTTAGGTCTTTCATCCATTCTGAGTTTATTTTTGTGTATGGTGTAAAAAAGCCTCCAGTTTCATTCTTCTGCATGTTGCTGTCCAGTTCTTCCAGCTCCATTTGCTAAAGAGTCTGTCCTTTTTCCATTGGATACTCTTTTCCTGCTTTGTCAAAAATTAGTTAGCCATACATTTATGGGTCCAATTCTGGGTTCTCTATTCTATTCCATTGGTCTGTGGTCTGTTTTTGTGCCAATACCATACTGTCTTGATGATTAACAACTTTGTGGTGGAGGCTAAAGTCTGGGATTGTGATGTCTCCCACTTTGGTTTTCTTTTTCAACATTACTTTGGCTATTTGAGGTGTTTTGTGGTTCAATATAAATTTTAGGATTTTTTGTTCTAGCTTTTATTTAAATTCCACTGTTTTCACTTGTGAGGGGATCTTGACAATGGGTTTAACACTGTTTTTAAAGTCTGTATGGGCACTGGCCCTGAACAAAGCTGTTGCTTAAGAAATGTGTTATAGTACCTCTTCTCCATCATTTGCCCAAGTTTTCTTAGGGAACAAACTGCTTTGATCCTTTCTGATACCCCTGTTCTATATTTCACAGTCTAGAGCTTTATCTAACTTTAATCTCTTTCGAATTTAATCATGTTACATAGTGCAGTGAAGAACACTGGGACAGAATTGTTAATAGTGTATATTTCAGTCTTGGAACAATGAATGACTAACCATGTCAGTGTACCATCTCAATGTTTGTAGTTCCCATTTCTTCTGATGTAAAATAAAAGTACTAATCAACGAAATTCTTGGAATCATCCTAGGCTAACTTTTGGTTCTAATATTTTGTGCCATGTTACTGAAGCTTAATTCAGGTGATCACCTACCCATCCCCTGGCATTTTCAAAAAAACACCTTGTTAAATGTGATTACAGACCAGCAAGGGCTATGGCCATACTAGGCACTAAAATATGAATTGCCTTTGTGTTTCTCATTAGAAGGACTCCTGGTGAGAATTATAAGTAATGTGAAATATTTATGGAGATGATATATTTATTGTGTTGTCAGTGGAGACTTAAACTACTGTATAAACACGCATATACCTTTCAGTGTAAATAAGAAAACATTCTTTTAAGATAATTTTTGAGAATACAATAGTTTTGACCTACTTTTTCCTATAGACGTGTCTCAGAAACAAGTCTGAACTCTTTTTGAATCTGGTCTATAATCATAATTATTCAGTATTTAGTAGGTGTTCAACACTTCATCTTTTTTTTTAACGTTTTATTTATTTTTGAGAGAGACAGTGTGAGCAGGAGAGGGTCAGAGAAAAAGGGAGACACAGAATCCAAAGACAGGCTCCAGGCTCTGAGCTGTCAGCACAGAGCCCGATGTGGGGCTTGAACCCACGAATGTGAGATCAGGACCTGAGCCAAAGTCAGACGCTCAACTGACTGAGCCACCCAGGCCCCCTTCAACACTTCAAAAATGATAACCAGGTATTAATTGAGAAAAATTGTCTTAAAACAGTTGCTTTTGAATATGGACAACAGTGAAAAACTCCTGACTATTTGAATTCCTTATACTGAGAATCCATTATGACTGAGATGTTAGTATGTAGCTTCATTTTATCTTATTCCTATTCTCTTTAATTTCAGTTTAAACAAAATCCCTAATCATCAGTAAAACTATTTTTAGCACAGAGATGGAAGGGGAGCTAATTCTTACTTGAATACTGCAGAAGCAAGATTTGAAACCATTACAGTAACCTTAGCAAATTGAGTTTTAAGGATATTAAGTATCCAGGAAAATAGTAGGAAAGGCAATCTGTTTAGGTTTCTTTGTTGTTTTTAATTTGATAGCTACATTGCTAGGGCAGATAAGGTTGGAAAGTTAAGAAAAACTATAGTGCTTGGATTAATTAAATTTGTATTGAACAGTGTTCAATGAAAAGCAACATTATCAACAATAATTCATCCTTTTAAATTATTGAACATTTGAAATGTGTCAGGATAGAAATTTAAAGTTCTCTATTTTGAAAGAAGTTAAAACCTTCTAAAGCAATACTTTTATGTATAGTTGGCAGAGAAACAGTGTTCAAAAGCAATCTGGCAAGATCCATTAAAATTAAAAATCCATGTGCTTTTAGACCCAGCAGTCCTTCTCCTAGGAGGTGACTCCCAGAGAAATAAAGGCACACATACAAAAGACATTGGTTCGAGATATTTATGGTAGCATTGTTTTTAATGATGAAAAACTGGAAACAATGTGGATATCCATTAATAAGAAAACATGTGACTAAATCATGGTACCTCCACATATTGTGCCATTAAAGCCAATGAGTTAGAGCTCTATCGACTAACACGAAGGATTCTCATGAAGTATTTTTGAATACAAAAGACAAGATACACAAAAATATGTGAATGGAGGTATTTTTTGTTTAAAAAATGTGTGTGTGTGTTATGTGTTTGTGTGTGCATAAACTTTTATAGAAGTCCAAAGAAAAATATAGTGAGATAGAAACAAGATTGTTAGTACAAATGCTGTAGAGGGTGCAAGGATACTGATATGTAAGGAAAAAAATATGAAAAAGAAAAAAACAGCAAGATTTTAGCAGTGGAGCTAAAAATTTTCAAGAAACACAAAATTCATAGCATCAACTCTTATATTTTGACTCAAGTTTCTCTATTACAAAAATTCTTTTAAATCAATAATTCCCATTTTGACTAACTCGTATGAAACCAATAGGAATTATCAGAAGATCAATTTGGCTCATCAAATCTTAACCTTTCGAACATGATGAAAAAATTAAGATACGTGAGGCAAAGGAAGGCAATGAGGGGTTTGAGGTCAAGATAATATGATATGATTAAAAAGAAAAAGGATTGCTATCTTCATGTAAATAAGCCAGTCTAATAACTTTATGCTCAAAATATTATACATGATTGCTTTCCAAGAGTAAAAAAAAAGTGATACTAAAATAGTCCTAGTGATTAACAAAATAGTGTAGTTAGCATGCTACTCAAATGGGACACTTCTAAATACCTTGAGTAGACAATAGTAATGATGACTATTTAGCTTACATTTGAGGACCATTCATTTCATGATATCTGGGTCATCTTAGCAGGCCAGTGAAGTATTTTGTGCAAAACATTCCCTAGGCAGTTTGAAGAGACAATGAAGGAAAGACAAACTATGATCGTGTTTGCGAATACAGGTTTCCCTTGCTATCTAAAAATAGAGTGTTCCCATGAAACTTTTCAAAGTCAAACTGGCATAGATTGAAGAAACAATTACCATTAATTTATATGGAAAAATTGTGAGCGTTTCCACGTCCCCAAAATAGCCAGACCTCTCAGGCTTTTCTGACACCTTAGGGCACGTCTTGCTCATAGAGGCACACACACAAACAAAAATCGAGATGAAGCACAGACTCACAGATGCATTTCAAACCCGTGGCTGGATGCTGAGATGCTGAGTGTAGTTCTTAGGGAAGGAGTTTTTGAGGAATCACTCTCAGTGCTTGGGATACACTGCCTCAACAACTGGTGGCTGCAAAACAAATGCTGAGTGCTATTTTCACTTTTCACCTTATTTCATAAAAGCAAAAATCCTCTTCAGATAACTATCAGTGAAAATAGGTACTAATGTAGGTCTTTTGTAAAAGAGTAGTGGTGTTGGTGTAATGAAAACTTCTGAAGACTGGGGGATACCTGTATCAGGATTACAGCTCTTGAGTAATAGAATTTGGCCAAAACTAGGGCAGCTTTGCACAGCTCAAGTTTCAATAGACTCTCAATGACCTGTGGCCTCTCAGGACACCATTGAGTGACTCTAAATGTAGGAGGCAGGGGTGTGTCACACAAATACCTCCTCAGCCTGGTCCTTGAAAAATGTGCTATAACTTCCTAAAAGAATATAGCTACCTTGGGTGGAACAAAGGAATTTAATCGCTGAGATAATCATCTAAGATTAATCATCTAAGTTCACTGAAATCAAACAGAAAGATATTTCTCTGTTGAAGTGGAAGGAGCTATGGCTCCTAGGGGATGAGTTAGACAGGGAGGGTACAACCTATAGGTATAGGGTAGCACCTATAACACTGAATAATCAGGTGCAACTGAAGAGGAGTCATAAACTGCTATCGCAGTAATGGCTGAGGCTAGGGAGTAGAAGGAACAATAGATATTGGAGTTTGGGATGGTGTCAACCCTTGGAAAAGATTGTTGCTGGGGATTTTCCCCTGATCTAGTTTCATTTGAGGAGTGGGTGAAGTTGAAATATCTCTAACTGTGGATTTGGAGCTAATTGCTAAGGATTATAATTCATTCCATTGATTTTTCTCATGGTTGGTAAATAATAGGAGTAATCTTTCTGCATTCATTTATTTGTTCAACAAATATGTATTAAGTTTACCCACTGGCAGATTTTACATTGTTCATGTATGAACCAAACAGGTAGACTGACTATGCCTCTACTCCCCAATTCCCGACCCTGAGTTAGGAGCCCTAACTCTTCCTAAATATAATGTTCCATGTCTTCAGAAAGTACTCAACCTTGATTTCTGCCCCAATTCTCTGTTCCAATTCCTTCACTCTCCATAACTGATGACTGTACCAGGAATAGCTTTTTCCTTGGATTCATCTTTCTTTGTGTCTATTCAAGATTTACCTCCAACCCTTGCTTATCTGTCAGTATGGTCGCTCCTTTCCATCTCCCAGAAATTGTCATTTTTTTAGTATTCCCAATTTCAACCCTCAAAGCTGTTATGGATTTTTAACCTATTTTCTATCACTTTGAAAGAATCTAGGGAGAGGGGATGATAATGTGACAGGGAGGTATTTTACATTGGAAACAGACAAATGGTAGTGTAATGAGGAGGGGCAGAATGAGTGTGGGTGAGATTAGATGAGGCTATTTTGGTAATCCAGCACAAAAGATTTTGCTTTCTCATATTTATTTGAAACAAGAAGTTTTCCTTTTAGTATCTCAAAGGAAAATTAGAAGAAGTAAAACTGTTACAAAGAGTAATTTAATAATTTATCAAAACCTTAACAGTGGATCTTTATTTAGGAATTTTTATCATTGAATTTAATATAGTTTTCTTAATAGGATCCTGTGTCTTTCTTGGTTGATACGCTACTGGTGATGCTGTACTTTAAAAAGCATATTAAAGTATATATATTTTTAATATCTGAGTTTATATAATTGTCTCAGACTTCTACTTCAACAGCATTTTTTTTTTTTGGCAGTTGCACAAATGCCTACAGCCACACCAGATAGACTCATATTTATACAATTAACAGAAAGAAATAAATTTTTTTAAATAAAGATGTGCAAACCAACAAATTCAAAAAGGAAAACAAAGCATAAGCTGAAAATATCAAAACTTGAGCCTGAAAAATGGAAACTCAGTAATGGCCCAGCTGGAAACATAGTCAGAAGGCTTCATATTTGATCAGAACCTGAACTTTACCTATACCTGTAGAAAGTGTGTGCCTGTTTCTTTTGGTTATTTAGTCCAATTTCATTATACTCACCATAGGTGTTTGAAGGAAGAATAGAAAAGGCCAAACTAATGAGTTTTTGTAGAGCTGTAAATCTGTACAATGGCCAAAAGCTATTGCTATGTTGTTTTCTGTAGTGGCACAGACCACTTTTCCTCTGGGCAGTCACTGCTTGAAATAATTACTGACATTAATGATGCAAGCTCTTGAATTTAATAGATCTAGGTTTATGTTGTGATACATCACTGTGCAAACATCTTCTATCTTCTCTGCTATTACTAAAAGTTTCCTTAAATGTTTTCAGATACTTTACTGACCCAGCAGTGCATTTTAACTACAAGAAACTACCAGGCAAAAATTCCACCTCTCTGAGCTTTATGTATATATCAGTATACTTTTTTTTTTTTGCCAAAAGTTGAAAACAATTGAGGCAAAAGAGGTCCACACAACACATCATCTTATTCTCTCACATATGATCTTATAACACAATAAATTTTTACCACTTAATAAAGGTCTTGGTTCAATAAATATTTTTCTAGTCTTCATAAAAGGGAGAGTTTAAATAACCTTGTTACATAACTATTGAGATTTGACTACTACCCTTTTCTGCTGCTGAAGTCTCAATAAAATGGATTTTCCAAAATTCTTAGTAGGGGAGTGTGGACCCGGAGTCACTCCTAGCTTCACCTCTAGGGTTCCCTTTTCTGACGTTATTCTGAGATGTACAAAACTATGACCTTTCTATGTCCCCTCTGGTCTTCTTCCCCATTTTTATCTGTACCATCTGTCCTGTTTCTTAGCCAGTGTGTCCTGTCTTGTTCAATTTAGATTCTCTGAGTAAATTCTCCTCTTTATAGGCCTTTATCCTGGAAGACAGCTTCTGTTGGATAGTTTTAAAAGTTCCTGTGGCCCTTATCACTCTAGCATCACCTGAATTTTGTGTTTCCTCTCACTCTTACCCATGAGTTCCATTATAGATTTGTCTGCTCTCTCAGATTGGCCTCCTGAGCTTTGTATGTTGAGTATGACAGTGCCTTAGAGGCGATTACCTGGTTAGAATTCAGATTCTAGGATTTTCACAGGTCTTTTTGCTTTACCTTTGCTTCTTCTTGGGAACTTTGATATCATACATATCCTGCTGCTATTTCTGTTTGGCCACACACACTTAGATTTTGGAGTCTGTGGAGGTAACTTGTCTTTTAGTTTGTTGTACCTCTTGTATGTAGATTTTTTTTCCTTTGCCATCATAATTAATTGGATTTTGTAGGGGCTTGTGGAATTCACCCAAGTAGGCTACCTACTGCAGCTACAGTCTTGCTCCAACTTCCTTTTTATTTCTTCTTGACTTTGTTTTGCTAAGTTATATTTTTCTAGGAATTTGTCCACTCCATTTTAAATTTTGTTGAAAAAATAACATATACATAAAAGTACACAAAGTAAAATGTACAGCTTATGAATTTCACAAAGTGAAACTCCCTGTAACCATCACTCAGCTCAAGAATTAGTATTTTCTAATTTCCTTCTGACTTTCTTTTTGACCCTTGAGTTAACTAGAAGTGTGCTATTTTTTTATTTTAAACTTTTTTTTTAATTTCTTTTTTTTTAATGTTTTATTTATTTCTAGGAGAGAGAGAGAGACAGCGTGAGCAGGGGAGGGTCAGAGAGAGAGGGAGACAGACTCTGAAACAGGCTCCAGGCTCCGAGCTGGCAGTCAGCACAGAGCCTGACACGGGGCTCGAACCCACGAACCGCGAGATCATGACCTAAGAGAAAGTCGGACGCTTAACCGACTAAGCCACCCAGGCGCCCCTAGAAGTGTGCTATTTAATTTCCAAATATTTGGAGACTTTCCAGATATATTATGATTATTAATTTCTAGTTTAAATTTATATGTTCAGAGAATAACTTTTAAATGATATTAATTATTTGGTATCTATTAAGCCCTTTTAAGGGCTACCTGGTTATTGTTTCATGGACACTTTATGATTGTATAATCTGATGTTGCTGGTGGAGTATACTATAAATATTAATTAGGTAAAGTTGTATTATATTCCTGTTCAGATATAACTAATTTTACTAATACACTAACTGATTTTCTGTTTACTTGTCCTGTAAACTACTGAGATAGAGTCATAAAATCTATAACTATACTTGTAGATTGCTTATTTCTGCTTCTAATTCTATTAGGTTTTACTTTATGCATTTTGAAGTTCTTGTTGTCAGAATCATACACATTTAGGATTTTTAAGTCTTCTTTGTGAATTAGTACAATGATGTGTTTATAATATCCAACGTTATCCCTGGTAACATTCTTTTCTTTAAACTAAAAAACATTTTTTAATCTTTATTTATTTTTGAGGGAGAGAGAGAGCGAGAGACAGAGTGTGAGCAGGAGAGGAACAGAGAGAGGGAGACACATAATCGGAAGTAGGCTTCAGGCTCTGAGCTGTCAGCACAGAGTCTGTCGTGGGGCTCAAACTCACAAACCACAAGATCATGACCTGAGCCAAAGTTGGACACTTAACCAACTGAGCCACCAGACACCCCTTCCCTGGTAACATTCTTTGTTCTCAGGTCTACCTTGTCTATTATTAATATAGATATACCAGCTCCCTTTTCATACCTGTTTGCATGGCCTATCTTATTCTATTTTAACTTATCTATGTCTTCATCTCTAAAGTGGGTTACTTGTAGGCAGCATGTAGTCTTGCTTTTTATCCAATCTTTCTTTTAATTGGTGTCTAAATCTTTTATATTTAATGAAATTATTGATATAATTAGATGAAAATCTACCATCTTTCTAGCATTTTCTATTTCCTCTGTTGTTTGTTTTAACCCACTTTTCTGCTTACTTTTCATTAATTGAATATTTTTCAGGCTTTATCTTTGCTATTGTTATATTATTATATCTATCAATCTATGCATAGTTATATATGCATATGTAACTGTAGTTACATCACTATATGTAAAATGACAATAGTTTTATATATATATATATGTTTGCTAATATGTTGCCAATATATATAGTACCTATCTTTTATCTTTAACATGACCTATTTTCCAATTTATATTTTTACTGCTTCACATAAAAAGTATAAAAGCTTACTGTATAAATTTACAACTGTATATTTCCAATTACTCCCCTCCTTTTTGCAATGTTGTCATACATTTTACTACATTGCTACTACATTTGCTATAAGTGCTCAAATACTGTTTCTGGTCCTTTCACTAGAAGTCTGGGGTTTAAGTACTCCCTCTGCTATATACTTTCACAAATGTGCTTATATCTAGGTAAAAGTGATGTTAAGACAGAAAGCAATGAGGGTTACCCTCACCTTCCTCAAACCCTAGCTTTACCAACTGGAAGAAGTTTCCCATTACCAAATTTTGTTTTCTGTGCGTTCTCCTTACCAATCAGTGCCACCACCACCACCATCACCATGGAAGTGCTGGGGCCTGGGGTGACAATTGAGAGATAAAAGAGAGAGGAAAAAAGACCCTAAACAAACAAAATGGTCTCTGTGAGCATTAGAAGTTCCTGTTCTAGCTCCTGACTTTAGGACATTTTTTTGGGTCACCAGTGCTTTCAGTTCACGTCAGGAAATACTGGAGAACAAAAAATCAAACTCACTGACAATTCACTGGTACTTTCAATTTTGGTCTTCTGCAGTCCTCCTTTGATGTTTAATTGTCTGCCTTCAAACAGCTGTTCCATGCATTCTGCCAAGGTTTTATAGCTGTATTCATTATGGGAGATAGGGTAAATGTATTTCATTTTATCCCCAAACTGGAATAGTACATTGTGGTTTTAATTTGTATCTCTCTGGTTACTATTGAGTTTGGAAAACTTTTCATAGATTTACTGGCTGTTTGGATATGCTCTTTAAAAAAAAAAATTAATGTTTTTTTAAAAAATTTATTTCTGAGAGAGAGAGAGAGAGACAGCGTGAGTTGAGGAGGGTCAGAGAGAGAGAGGGAGACAAAGAATCTGAAACAGGCTCCAGGCTCTGAGCTAGCTGCCAGCACAGAGCCCAGTGCTCAAACTCATGAACCGTGAAATCATGACCTGAGCCGAAGTTTGACGCTTAACCGAATGAGCCATCCAGGAGCCCCTGGATATGCTCTTTTGTAGATTATGTGTTTCAAGTCTCTTGCCCTTTTGTTTACAGTTGGGTTGCTTATCTTTTATTGATACAGAAAAATGTTGTGCTCTAATGTAACATTTTTGTGAATTATCAAGTGCTATGTCTGTTTGAGGTCTGTTCTTAGGATCCTTATTTGTTCATTCTTACACCAATACCATAGTGATGTAATTATTACATTTTAATAAGCTTGATATAGAGTACAGCAAGTCATTTTCGCTCACTTTGTTCAAGAGTTTCTTGGCTATTTTTAGTACCTTGCATTTAGATACAAATTTGAGGATAAGCTTATCAGTTCCTTTCCCAGGCATAAAATGAAAACTGATAAAGCTCTGTTTGGCCTGCATTGAATGGGTGGATTAATTTGGAAAGAATAGACATCTCATAATATTGAGTCTTTCAATCACTCCATTTCTTTAGGATTTATTTTTATAAATAAATCTCAGTAGTTTTTATTGTTTTCTGCTCAAGGTTTCACACAAATTTTAATATATTTCCAGATATTTAATATTTTCATGCTACTTGAAATTTTTTAAAGTTTAATTTTGTTTGCTGCTGGTATGCAGAAATGAAAATTATTTATGTAAAGCAATCATCTATCCAGCAATCTATTGATGTATTCTCTTGGATTTCCTTTATACACAATATACACAATCACCTTTGATATGATTAGAAATGAAATTTCATTTTTACTTTCCAATCTTCACATTTTTTATTTATTCTTACACCCTAGCTAGGATATGTAATAAAATTTGCTAAAGCATCTAGTATAATGATGAATAAAATATGGAAGAGTAGAGATCCTTGTCTTTCTTCAAATTATAAAAGGAAACTTTTTAATCTTTCACTATTTAGCAAAATATTTATAGAATTTTATAGACATATTTTTTCATGTTGAAGAAGTCATATTTCCCCAGAAATATGTTCATTTTATCAAGTTCTTCTTCACCAATTATTATGATTTCATAATCCCTCCCAATTTTGTATATATGATGAATTACATTGATTTATTTTTGAATATTAAACCATTCTTTAATTTCTGGAATAAATGCTACTTGGTTACAACATATTATTCATTCAATGAATATCAGAACTTGGTTTGCCAATACATTGCTTGTGATTTTGTGAAAGATTGACCAGAAGTTTTTCTTTCTTATAATGTGCTTTCTCAATTTTGTATTAAGATTATTCTGGATTAACTAAATAAGTGAAACAGTGTTTATCTTTATCTGTTTTTTTGAAAAGTGGATACAAAATTCAAAAGGTCTTTCCCTGAAATTCTAGTGGAATTGCCTCTAAAACTTTGTGGGAAAATTTTTAGTGATGGCCTTTGTCTAAAAGAATGTTTATAGGACTACTCAGGCTTTTTATTATTTCTTTTCCAAGTTGTTAAGTCATATATATTTTAAGAAATAGATCCATTTAAATTTAAGTATTTAACTATATTAGCATAAAGTTAGTTTTGTCTTTAAAAATATCTGGGGTGACTGGGTAGATCAGTTGGTTAAGCATTGGACTCTTGGCTTCAGCTCAGATCATGATCTCATGATTCATGAGTCTGAGCCCTGTTCTGGGCCTTTGCTAACAGCATGTAGTCTGCTTGGGATTCTCTTTCTCCCTCTTTCTTTGCCCTTTCTCTGCTTGCTCTTTTTCTCTCTCTCAAAATAAATAAATAAATATTGAAAAAATCTATTTCTATAGTCATGTTCCCTTTTACATTCAAATGTTATTTACTGGTGTCTTCTTTCTTTCTCTCTTTTTTTTTTTCATGAGATTTTACCAGATGTTTGGCTAGTGTATTACTCTTTTCAAAGAACCACTTTTGATTTTGTTGATCATCTCCATTGTATCTTTATTTTCAATTTTTTTAGTGTGCTCCTAACTATATTCTTTCCTTCCATTATATTTGGATTTATTCTATATTTATTTTATTAAGCATTAAGTGAAGGGTTTTATTTATAAGTTTTCAGAACTCTTTATTTAAAATGTACATTTAAGGCTAAAATCTTTCCATGCAGGTCATCTATCATTGCATTTTAAAGATTTAGTATCTAAGTATTTATTATCATTTACTTCTATAGACTTAAAATTTTATATCATGATAGTTTGGTTACTGACTTGTTTAAAAGTTTTTATAATCTTTCATATATTTAGAGATTTTTGTTATTTTTAAAAAATTTTTAAATATTTTTGAGAGAGATAGACAGCAAGCAGGGGAGTGGAAGAGGAGTGGAAGAGGAAGAAAGAATCCCAAGCAGGCTCCATGGGTGTTGCCAGCTCAGACCCCGATGTGGGACTCGAACCCACGAACCATGAGATCATGACCTGAGTTGAAACTATGAGTGGGACTGCTTAACCGAGTGAGTTAACAAGATGCCCCCAAATATATAGAGATTTTTAAAAACTCATCTTTTTGTTTTTAACTTCTACTTCGATTCTTATTAAACAATATGATCTGCACTTGTGTATGTGTATACAAAATTATACATGTTAGGAGTTTACAAATGTATTTTTATTTTCCTTATATATATTTTTATGAGATGACAGTGATTTAGAGCTATGTTGAAATCACGTACCATGATGGTGGATTTCTTAATTTCCCCCCATAATTCAATTTTTGAATTATATATTTTGAGGGCATTTTACTTTATGCATGCATATTTAGTATAGTTTTATAGTGTCTGATGAATCTTCTAAAAGCATTATTTAGAGATTCTAATAAAGTTTTAATTAAAATTAGTTTGTGTGGGGCACCTGGGTGGCTTAGTTAGTTAAGCATTGGAGTTCAGCTCAAGTCATGTTATTGAGGTTCAGGAGTTCGGCCCACATTGGGCTCTGTGCTGGGAGCTCAGAACCTGGAGCCTGCTTCAGATTCTGTGTCTCCCTCTCTCTCTGACTTTTCCCTACTCATATTCTCTCTCTCTCTCTCTCTAAAAACATTAAAAAAAATAAGGTTGTTTTATATAAAGTCAGTAGAGAAACATCATTTAGTTCCTTTGTTCCAGATACTTTCTCATTCTTTAACTTTCAATCTTTGCGTATTATAGGTTTTAAAGGTATCTTTTGTAAATAGCATGTAACTGGATTTAAAAAAATTATGGTCTCAGAGCCTGAGTTTTTAGCTTTAAATCAATGCAAATTAACAATGATTATATATTTTCACATTTTTAATTAAAAAAATTAAATGTTAATTTATTTTTGAGAGAGAGAGAGACACAGCGTGAGGGTAGGGAAGGGTCCGAGAGTGGGGGAGACACAGAATCCTAAGAAGGCTCTAGGCTTTGAACTGTCAGCACAGAGCTGGACACAGAGCTCAAACTCACAAACCATGAGATCATGACCTGAGCTGAAGTCAAATGCTTAACCGACTGAGCCATCCAGGTGCCCCTATTTTTGTTTTTTTAAATTTTAGTTAATTAACACACAGTGCGATATTGATTCCAGGAGTGGAATTCAGTGGCTGTTGGTGGGAATGCAAACTGATGCAGCCACTCTGGAGAACAGTATGACGGTGACTTAAAAAACTAAAAATAGAACTACCCTATGTTCTAGCAATTGCACTATTAGGTATTTACCCAAAGTATACAAAAACAAAGATTCAATGAGGTATATGCACCCCAGTGTTTATAGCAGCATTACCAATAGTGAAACTATGGAGAGAGCCCAAATGTATATCTTAGTTATTGATCCCATTCTATGTTTTTCTACTTTCTTGCCTATTTGGAAGTTAATATTTATACATATTTTTTTTAACAAAACAAGAACTATAACATTTTAAAAAATATGTCTAGTTTTTCCTTATCCTCTCCCAAATACTCATGAATTTATATTAAGTAGGTTTTCCTTTGGGGCTCTGTCTCTCAGCACTGGGGGTAGTGGCTGTTCCTTACTTTTCATTTCTTATTTAGAATTCTCTTTGCTTCCTACTAGCCAATCCTTTGATACCCTAATCTTTTATACTTAACAATTCTTTATCTTGCCCTAATCAAATTAATAAGTGGTTGGATTCTGGGGAATAATTCAGTCCATAACAGGATGTAGTAAATTTAATGTGAGACACAAGTGAATCTGAATGGTACAAATGGTTTAAATTACTAATGTCAGTGCTCCACTCAGATCCCCTAGTATCTTGTGGGTTTTCTTTTCCAACAGCCAGTACCAGCAGCTCTTTTACAGGGAACAGCTATTAAATACTGAGGTCCGTTGCCTATGCAGAACCAGAAAACCTGCAAATTGCCTCCTCTCTCTTCTTCCCCATAAACAATTTAAGTGTAAAAGTTCTGTTACTTTACCTTGAATCAGAAGAAGGAGGAGGTGTGGTAACTTTTAAAGAATCAGACCCAAGCTACAATATCTATAGTACTATGTCTGATACTATGTCTTTGTTACTTCCCCAACTGTTCTATCAATTTCCTCTGGTAACTGTTTGCACAAGAATGTTCATCTCAGGCTCTGTTTCTGAGGAAGCTGATTTAAGACATTCAGTCCATCTGTTCTACTAGTTCTATTTCAGAGTGTATGTTTTTCAGATTGTAGTATTTAAGATAATTGTACTCAGTACAATTTAGACCTTGGAGATACTGGCTTCTGTATATTGTGAAATGTATTGAAGAAGTGCAAAAGCCAGACTCTAATTTGTTCCCCTCCTAGTGAAATCAAGGATAAATGAGTGAAAGCCTTAGATCAGAAGCACTAGGTTCCCCAAAACAATGGGTGGTCTTTGCTTTTTATCCTTCCATTAGCACCTTCTTAGGTGAGGGCTTTTCTTTGGAATAAATGACATTGGGAGGAGGCTGTCCTTCTCGTTTGGTAATCTTAAAGTCCCCAGCATTTACATATGGAGGGGCAGAGTACCCAGACTGTCAATTCTGATGGTTGTTTTAATAAACATTTAAGCAAGTAGAACTTTTGCACAGGCTTCATATTATTCTCATGGGCAGCTTCATCAACATGAGATCATTCCCTCTGAATTCTGTAGTGAGAACGTAGGCATGATTCCAAACTGATAGAAGGAGAGACAAAACTAGTTTAAAAGATGTTTGTCTAATCTCCTTTCTCATTGCATCACAAGACAAACTGTTTCGGGCAACTCGACCTTTGGAATAGTTGAATTCACTTCCTCTCTAAAGAGTTTTCATGGGTTCCACCCCCCACCCCCCCTATTTCTAGATACCATGTTTTCCTCTATGATTTCCTCCAGCATCTACTGCTCATATTTTAAATTCTGGCAAACACCAAAAACCTTGCTTTGGCACACATCTCATAAATTAACGTGAACATAAAAGTAACTTCCTAAGAAAAAATATTATCACTCTGGAGAAAAGAAAAATAGATCCTCCATATGTCTTAAACCTTTGGTTCACCTATTCATAACCTTTTGTGACGGTTCCTTTCCTTTCCTTCCCTTTCCTTCCCTCTCCTTCCCTCCCCCTTCCCTTTCCTCTCTCTTTTTTTCCCAACATAACTCATAGCTCTGGTAGAAAGCGGAGGGAATGCAGAAGACTGCGCAGGTGAGTCGCACAGCCAGGGAGGAGGCAATGGGATCTCCCCGGGGCGTTTGACGAGTGCTTTTCTCTGCCTTGTTTGTTTCGGTTCCAGAAGAAATAAAAAAGACGGTGGTAGGCTGTAAAGGACTCAAAGCAAAGACAAGAGGCTTCCCATCGGGGTAGCTGTGCGTTGGTCCTAGGAGAGGCGCGCTCCCGTCTCCGAAGTGCGGGCGCGAGGGCTGCTGGGTACTGCGCAGGCGCCCTGGAGTCCCTCACAGCCTGACCAGTGAAGTGGGCCGGAAGTGGCCAGAAACTTCTCTGGAGGCAGTACTCCTCAGTTTCTCTTTGTGTTTTGTGCGGAGGAAGAAGTGGGACTGTCTTCTGAGTGACGGTTGTTACTGCCGATATAATTCCACACATCCCTCGAAACGGGCGAAAGGACAAATGGATTCCTTGTTACCTCAAGACTCTATTCTTACAGCTGTCCGGTGTTGATTTCAGTGGACGTATTTTTAAATTGTTTTCTGAAATTCTATTAGAGCAAGATGAAATGTAATTAGCGTTCCAGCCTACCAGAGTTATGCGTCTCAGCCAAACATATTTAAGTGTTACTGTTGCTTCAAGAAAAGCTATTGATTCTGAAGTGGTGTGTTTTGATTGCTTTTTTTAAACTGGATTTAAGTTATGCTGTAGAAGGCTTAGTAGCAAACGTATGGTTTTGTACAGACTTTTTCTCCATACCAGTGGAAAATTAGTGACTGGCTTGTAAGCAAAACAATTGCTTTTGGACTTGTCTTCAGCTCTTGGAATAACTCCGAGTATGGGTCTGATTGGCATTCCCTGTATTCATATCAAGTACTGAGTTAGCTGTATGAAAGTCAAGGCCTGCTCTCCTCTAGACCCTCAGCTGAGCGTTCACTTCCTCTGGCTGGCAAAGTGGCTCATGTTCAGCTCTTGCTACATCTCTGGAAAAGAGCAAATATTGAGGAAACTGAAACTGGCAATACTATACAGACTGCAGATAACTGGCAGATAGTAGTTGGGACAAAGTCAAGAGGGCCAAGATCATTTCCATAAGAAGAAATTTTCATTCTTCTCTTCCAAATGCAGAAAAAAACCTATCCAGCAGGTAAGAATCCCTGATTTTTTATCCTTTTTAAGGTAAAAGTTGTGTAAATATAAATAATCCAAAAATAATTGAACAGTAAAGACTAGTGGGGGTAAAAAGTCACAGCAGTCTTAAATCAGCTGGTGAGCCTGTGCTTTATGTGTTTTATGAGTATCTAGGCCGTTGTTTCTGGTGTATTTAGTAGCTCACGTTTTTATAGGAAATAGATACCAAAACAATATAGTAAATGTCTATTGCACATATTTGCTCTAGATATGCCATGCATATTTAAACAAACTCAAATTTTAATTGGAGCAACAAGAAAAATCTAATACAGTTTTACACTGAGAATAGTGTGTGCTTCATTTGATTTTCTATTCACAATGAATACAGACTTTTCATTTTGTATTCCACTCATTAGTAATAATAGTAGCAATAAAAGGTTAATAAATTCCTACTGAGAATGGAAATTATATGTGAGAAAAAAGCTATATGGTTAATAGGAATCCTTTAAAGAACAAAGACCAAGATTGCTTCTTTAATTTACGAATTCTTTTCTTCATATCTATCTCATTCTTCATATTCTTTTACTTGAACATGCTGGGGTACTTTTTTTTTTAAGATAAAGGTTTTGATATATTGGAGTAATGTACACTCTCCTACACTGTACCTACTGCCTGAACACATCATAGAGTTTTAATCAATGATAAATACATTAGAGAATGTTTAGCTATGTCATGTTCTATAATACTTAGACTTTAGTTTGAAGAGAAAAACCCTTTTATAGGCTTAATGTTACACTTTGCCAAATAATAATAAGAAACAGAAAATAAGAATGAAACTTACACTTAATTATTGAAAATATCACAGAATGTAACAAGTGAATGCATAGTCTTGATTGAATTTTATTTTGAACAAAACAGCTGTGAAAGGTATTCATATAATAATTGGATAAATTTGAGGACTAGTTGTTAGATAATATTAGGGGCTTATTGTTAATTGTTTGAGTTGAGATAAAACCTTGATTTTATGTAAGAAAATATCCTTATATTTTAGAAGTATATAATGAAATATTTAGGGGTAAAATGTCATGATATATGCAGTTTATTTTAAGCTCTTACCAAAAAATACATGAATATAGCAAAGTGTAAACAATTGTTAAATCTAAGTTATATATACTCTCTTCTACTTTTCTCTATGTTTGAAATTTTTCATAACAAAAATTACAAAGACAAGACCAAAGAAAAAGGAGAAAGGAAGGAAGAACATTAGCATTGTGTAACAGACAAAGCAAAACAATGAATATAGAATCAGGAAGCCAAAATTGGGGGTCATAGCTTATACTATATATGTAAGTAGGTAAGCCATGTAATTGCTCTGAATTTAGGTTTTTGTGTTTTTAAAATGAGAATAATCCACAATGAAATACTGTGTATCTATCTGATGATTAAAATTAAGAAGAATGACAATATGAAGTGTTGGCAAGCATATGGAGCAAATGGAACATATGTTGCTGGTAGCAGTATAAAATATGAATCACTTTGGAAAACTTCAGCATCTTCTACATATATATGTAACCTATGGCCAGATAATTCCACTTTCAGTTACATATAAAAGACAAATGAGTGCATATAAAAGTAGTATGCAAAATGTTCATAGTTGTATTAATAGCAACATTATTAACAGGAGAATGGATAAATAAACATAGATGTATTTATACAATGAAGTGCTCTGCAGCAATAAAAAAATAACCAACTCCGATATATGCTATAATATGGATGAAATTTATAGATACTATACTGACGGAAAGTAGTCAGGTTCAAAGATGTATTTATTCTATGGTTCTATCTATATAAAGTATGAGAACAGGCAAAACTAATCAGTGATAATAAATAAAGAATAGCGGAAAGCTTATGGGATTCTGGAAATGTTTTATATTTTGAGCTGGTGTGATTAGTCAGGGCTATATATATGTAAAACCCCTCATAGTATATACTTAGGGTGAGAGGTCTTTATGCACTTTCACGTATCTTCACTATCCTTCAAATAAATAGAAAAAAAAATACAGCATTAATATCCAAATGCTGGAAGAGAGGAACAAATAAGATAATATACAATTATTTACTAAATTATGGAACTCTATACAAATTTCATGTTTTTATTTTCTAAGCTAAATTCTAAAATTTTGCTAAAAGTGAGTTTAAGTTGTGATCATTATAATTTGTATTAAGTTTGACCCACATATTTTTGAAATCTAATCCATTTTGCTCTAAGCCTTGTCACAACCTTATTTTATTTCTTTTTAAATTTATCTTTTTTAAAAAATTTAAATCCAAGTTAGTTAACATATAGTGTAGTAACGATTTCAGGAATAGAATTTAATGATTCTTGACTTACATATAACACCCAGTGCTCATCCCAACAAGTGCCCTTCTTAATTCCCATCGCCCATTTAGCCCTTCCACCCAGTCAACACTCCCCCTCCCCACCCCCCAGCAACCCTAGTTTGTTCTCTGTATTTAAGAGTCTCTTATGGGTTGTCTCCCTCTCTGTTTTTATCTTATTTTTCTTTCCCTTTCCCTATGTTAGTCTATTTTGTTTCTTAAATTCCACACTGAGTGAAATCATATGATATTTATCTTTCTCTGACTGACTTATTTTGCTTAGCATAACACACTCTGGTTCCATCCATGTTGCTGCACATGGCAAGATTTCATTCTTTTAGATTTATGAGTAATATTCCGTTGTGTATATATATATATCACTCACATCTTCTTTATCCATTCATCAGTCATGGACGTTTGGGCTCTTTCCATTATTTGGCTATCGTTGATAGTGCTGCTATAAACATTGGGGTGTGTGTACCCCTTTGAATCAACACTCCTGTATTCTTTGGATAAATACCTAGTAGTGCAATTGCTGAGTCATAGGATAGTTCTATTTTTAATTTTTGAGGAACCTCCATACTGTTTTCCAGAGTGGTTGCACCAGTTTGCATTTCCACTAGCAGTGCAAAAGTGCTACTCTTTCTCTATATCCTCACCAACATCTGTTGTTACCTAAGTTGTTAATTTTAGCCATTCTGACAGGTGTGAGGTGGTAGCTCATTGTGGTTTTGATTTGTAGTTCCTTGATGATGAGTGATGTCGAGCATCTTTTCATGTGTCTGTTAGCCATCTGTATGTTTTCTTGGAAAAGTGTCTATTCAGCCACAACCTTATTCCTAAATTATCATTTTGCTGTTCCATTGGTATTGGAAAAATTGTATATTTCTATTTATTTTCCATTGTCAGATATTCATGTGACAGTTAATTATGTACCTAATATATGCCAAACACTTTGCTAGTCATTGGTAATACAAATTTAAATGAGATGTTTTCTTTTCTCTTTATGTGTTCACATTTTAGTCAATAACTCAGTTGCAGTAGAATTACTTGAGTGCCACTGGATCTTCTATTTTTTTAATGAATAAAGCCAAAAGATTATCATATATAAAAAACAAAATAAATGTACCAAATATAACTCTCTTTTACATGTGAACTAAAGAACTAAATGCACTTGCCTTCATTGTTTCTGCTGAGCTTCTAAAAGTCAATGGTATTTTAGCTGGATTATATATTTTGAAATAAGTTAAGTTTCTGTATTTCTAATTATTTATAAACATATTAAACATGATAATCATTTAAAGACATTTTGAAACTGCAAATTACAATGCAGATGATTTTTTTTACAAGCTTAAAGCTTCCTTGGCAATGTATAAATTGTAAGCCAATTATTTTATAAGCTAATTATTTAAAATTCCCTGCTCTATACAGTGTATTCTCCTGCTTAATCTTCCATTTCCTCTGTAGTAATCACTCAGTGAATAAAATATTCTTTTATGCCTATAATTTTCTCAGACATATGAACTTCTTTGGTAAGGTTTAACACTAGCCTTTAAACAGGAGATTTTAGTGTTCAGACCTTTAGATGTTACTCATCAAGAATATTTGAATATAAGTACTCAGCTCCCATGATTCCTGTCTTTCAAAACATTAAGTACAAATTGGTCTTTAAGAAGTCTGCAGATGACACAATATGCTGAGCAACATGTAAGCATTTCAAAGCAAGATTTGAAAATCTTGAAATCACTCTGAAACTTCTGGAGACCTTATAACTCAAGCACAGAGAGCCCCCATTCTGAAAAGTAATACATCTTTTTAAACACCCAGTTTTTCTGTTCTCATCTTCCAAGGCTTCATTTCATACAAAAAAGAAATGTTAGTCGACATTATAAACAGATGCTGGAAAGCACTCATCCAACTCATGAAAAATTCAGCATAAGGTTTAAGCAAAACATAGCAAAATCACTTATTAGGAAAAATGCATAGTCTGATAGATGACCATGATTATCAGGTAAATTATTCATTTTTCTTCACAAAGCAGTCAGCCCCTGAAGACTCACTCATTCTTCACAGGTTGTCAGGGAATACAGGATGAAAAGTGAGGATGTGGCATGAGTTAGCATTGCCATGTACATTGCAGAGAAATGCTAGAGTACCCCAACACTAGCAGAGTGCGTTAAGAAGTCCAAATGAAGTCTGGGATCACAAATTTGTGAAGGATCCACTGTCAAATTAGCATGTCAGTGCTACAGGGACAGACTAGCTAAAATCTAGGTGCATTAGGGACGTAAACAAAAATTCATGACAATTCTATTTTCAAAATTCTCAGTAACAAAAATAATTATAAACCTGAAGCAGCACTGAGTGGGTTGCATGTTTAAATATTTATGTTAGAAACTACTTTGAAATAATCATTATTCCATCTATTAGATGACACTAGACATTACTTTATGCTCTGTAAACATTAGAAAATTCTAAATGTTACCTGCAAATTAGATGATGCAACATTTAACTTGCTAAGTAAAGATACTGATTTCAGTGTGTGCTTTGTGGAAATTGAAAAAACTACCTTATAGTTATATCTAGTACAGTTATTCAAGAGAAAATATTTTCCTTTTGAGCCAATTGCATACTTTTAAAATTCAGACCAATCAATCAATATTTATGGCCTCTGTTGTCCATTTGTATATGAAGTTCATTTTGAGGATAAATTGTAGTCAGAATCCTTCTGCTCTCCCATGTCTGCAAATAGTCATGGAGGATATAATAAGATAGATATCACTCATTTTAACCCAAAACCCAAGGTCTTGCCTTCTGGCTAGGAAGTAATTTTTTCACAGCTCATCATCCATGATTCAAACCTATTTTCTTTCAGGGTTTACCTGTACCACAGAGTTGTTATGTGGTTTATTGTTAGGATACTGAAAAATACTAGCTTATTCTTCAACATAGGACTCCGCTCTTACCACGTGTTTGGAATTGGGTCATATTCAGAAATAAAGATATATCCCCCTCATACATAATCCATTTTCTGGTAGCTTTTACTACTGCAGAGATCCAAGAAGAGATCCAGCAGGCAATATGTGTTTATATTAAAAGCAAATTTGGAAATCTAGTCCCATCTCAATAAAAGGTAACTCCTTTGAGGGAACTGTGGAGTAATGACTGGTCAAGTTTTACCAAAGATTAAATAGCAAGCCACCACAAAGTAATATTCAGTGTCAAGGAAGCTGAACTTCTAGTTCATTTTGTTCCCCCCAGTGAAATCCTAGAGGCAGTCAAACTGGCAAGTCTAAATCTGGCCCAGAGTTATGGAATTCAAAGGAGCATGAGCCAGGGGCGTTAGGAGTGAGCCTGGTCTGTCTTCCCACCTTGATATTTGATTTCAGTAAAAACTCCAGGTGAAAATTTGATCTAGAGTAAGTTCACTATAAAGAATCCACTTATAAATGAGCGCTGATAATCACAAAGACAAAAAAAAAACAATGTTATACTGAGAGATTTGGACTGAAATTTCTCTTTCTGCTTATCTTTTACTTCCTGCTTTGTACTCATTAAGGACACAGTAAATGGCCTTTTCTTCTCAATGTTATTTTGCATGTAGTTGGCCTTTTAAAAGTTTTAGACTCTTAAAATGATGTGTGTGAGGTGTACATTTATTTACACTCTTTGCATTTAAAAGTGTCCAAAACTAGACGTATATTAACATTTAAGAATTGAACAGTGAGTTCAGGGAAGCCTGAAGTCAGCAGAGAAAGAGCTTTTGGAGGTTGCAAAACAAGGTGGGGATTAGCAAGAGGTCATGCACCCCAGACTTGTTGCAATGGTCAGTTGTACCAGCACTGAATAATTATGAGGGCATAGTTAGGAAGAAAGTTTTGAGAATGAGTGGGTTAAAGCAGAGGCAAAACCACAAACCAGCCTTTTGTATACTGCTGACACTGGTCCATCCTATGCTTCATAGATGTTTTCTCCATTTTAGCAGCTTCCATTCCATTAATTGATATGTTCCACTTATTCTCTTGGGAAGGTTTCTTTCTCTGGGTTATTTTAGAAACTCTACTAGATGGTATTAGGTTCTATATCACTGAAAGATTTTAGTTCTCTTTTTTTTTTTTTTTATTTTTTTTTTTTTAATGTTTTATTTATTTCTAGGAGAGAGAGAGAGACAGTTTGAGCAGGGGAGGGTCAGAGAGAGAGGGAGTCACAGACTGAAACAGGCTCCAGGCTCTGAGCTGGCAGTCAGCACAGAGCCTGACGCGGGGCTCGAACCCACGAACCGCGAGATCATGACCTAAGCGAAAGTCGGACGCTTAACCGACTAAGCCACCCAGGCGCCCCAGATTTTAGTTTTCTAACTCCTCTTCCTCTTCCCTCCCTTTCTCCTTCTTTCAGCAATTACTGTGACTCAGATACAGGCCATGATCTAGGTGCTGGGGGGTACCTCAGTGTATATAACTCCTGTCTTGAAGTTGCTCATAGACTAACATGTGGATCAGACAAATGATAAAAATATTTTTATTTTTCTCCATATTTACTAGGGTTTCATCATCTAATTAAGTTCTGAAGAAAAAAATGCGAAGTCACCCGTACACTTAGCCTGCCATAACAAAATGTCTGAGACTGGATGACTTAAACAAAAGAAATTTATTTTCTCACAGTTCTAAAAGCTGAAAGTTCTATATCAGGGTGCCAGAATGGTCAAGTTCCAGTGAGGGCCCTTTTTCTGGCTTGCAGATGAGAGAACTATGTTGTTTTTTCCTCTCGTTATAAGAGCACCAGTTTTATTGCATTAGGGCTCCACGCTTAAGGCCTCATTTAACCTTAGTCACCTCTTTAATGGCCCTGTCTCAGATATAGTTACATGGGGGTGGTTAGGGCTTTGACATATGAAATTTGGGGGATATATTTCAATTCATAGTGTACCTCAGTGATAATCTCCTTCAGTGATACCTCCTTTCTCCCAGTTTGAACCCACCTAAGATGTCTTCATCCTAGGTCTACTTCTGATCAATTATTTAATATTTAAAAATTTTCCATTCAAAAAACCTTCTGCTCTCTCTTTACTTCCTAGCTCATAGAATTTGATCCATAATTAATATGGCATTTTGATATATAATTATATATTTTATCTTCCCTATGAGTGCCTCAAGGGCAGTGTCTCACCAAACTTAATGACTTAAAATGAGAATCACCATTTTATTACCTTCCATAGTTTTTGTGGGTCAGGAATTTGAAGGGTGCTTGACTCTATGGTTGTGACTCAAAGTCTCTATATTAGTATGCTCAGACTGCCATAACAAGAAGTTCAAGATCAAGTTGCCCTCAGTGTTGGTTTCTTGTGAGGTCTGTCTTCCTGGCTTGCAGACAGCTGACTTCTCACTATTCTCACATGGCCTTTCCTCTGTGCAGAGGTGAAAAGAGAGAGATCTCTGGTATCTTTTCCTTGTCTTATAAGGATACCAATTCTATTGGATTAGGCCCCACCTTTATGACCTCATTTAAACTTTTTTACCTTCTTAAAGGCCCTGTCTCCATATACAGTCACTGTGGCAGTTAGGACTTCAACATGTGAATTATGTGTGGGTCATAATTCAGTCCATAACAGTCTCTCACATGGTTTAGTCAATCAGTGGATGGAATTGAAACACAGGGGACTGGAGGATCTGGAAGCTGTTTGTGTGTCTTTTGCTCTCTTTCTTTCTGTATATATTCTTAGGATCTATGTTGTCTGTTTTGGGTTTTATTTTAATTCCAATTAGTTTAACATTCAGTGTTAATATTAGTTGCAGGTGTACAATATAGTGATTCAACAATTCCATACATTACCTGTTGCTCATCATAACAAATGCACTCTTTAACTCCTAATACCTTTAGTCCATCCACCCAACCCTCCTCCCTGATAGCTATCACTTTGTTCTGTACAGTTAAGTGTCTGTTTCTTGGTTTGGCTCCCTCTCTCCTCCCCCTTTGTTTTGTTTCTTAAGTTCCAAATATGAGTGAAGACATAGGGTATTTGTCTTTTCTGGCTGATTTATTTTGCTTAGCATTGTACTCTGTAGCTCCATCCATGTTGTTGGACATGGCAAGATTGGCAAGATTTCATTCTTGCTTATGGCTGAATACTATTCCATTGTATATATATATATATATATATATATATCTAAACCAACTCTTCTTTATCTATTCATCAACTGCTGGACACTTGAGCTGCTTCTGCATGTTTGTTATTATAAATAATGCTACTGTAAACATCAAGTACATGTATCATTTTGAATTAATGTTTTTGTGTTCTTTGGGTAAATACCCAGGAGTGTGAGTACTGGATCATAGAGTAGTTTTGTTTTTAACTTTTTGAGGAACCTTTCTAAGTTCCTCTGTAAGGAACTTTCTAGAAGAGAATTTGAAAACTCTCTAGAAGGGAGTTTGGAAACTCTCTATCCTCTTTTCCAGAGGATGTTAATCAGAGATACTGGCCTGTAGTTCTATTTTTTGTGGCATTTTTATCTGCTTTTGTTATCAGGGTAACATTGCCCCCCTGGAATGAATTTGGAAGTTTTTATTCCTCTTCTGTTTTTTGGAATAGTTTGAACAGAATAGGTATTAATTATTCTTTAAATGTTTGGTAGAATTCACCCGTGCATATGGGCCTGGACTTTTGTTTGTGGGAATCTTTTTGATTATTAATCCAGTTTCTTTGCTGGTAATCATTCTGTTCAAATTTTCTATTTCTTCTTTCTACTTCAGTTTTTGTAAGTTATGTATTTTTAGAAATTTATACATTTCTTCTAGGTTTCCAATTTGTTGGCACATAGTTTTTCATAATCTCTTATAATTGCATTTCATTGGTGTTTGTTATTATTTCTTCTCTCTTGTATGAGATTTAATTTATTTGGGTTCCTTCTCTTTCTTTTCCTTGACAGATCTAGCTAGAGGTTTATCAATTTTATGGACTTTTTCAAAGAACCAGCTCCTGGTTTCATTGGTCAGTTCTATTATTTTTTTAAATTTAATATAATGCTTTTAGTTTCTGTATCATTTATGTCTACTCTAATCTTTATTATTTCCTTCCTTTCTCTGGTTTTAGATTTTGTTTGTTGTTCTTTTTATAGCTCCTTTAGGTTTAAAGTTAGGTTGTTTATTTGAGATTTTCTTTCTTCTTGAAGTAAGCCTGTATTGCTCTAAATTTCCCTCTTAGAACTGCTTTTGCTGCATCCCAAAGATATTGAGCCATTGTCTTTTCATTTTTGTTTGTTTCTATTTAATTTTTAATTTCCTCTTTGATTCTCTGGTTGACTCATTCTTGGCTTAGTAGCATGTTATTTAACCCCCCATGTATTTGTGGGGTTTCCAGAATTTTTCTTGTAGTTGACTTCTAGTTTCATAGTGTTGTGGTCAGAGAAGATGCATGGTGTGATTTTGATCTTTTTGAATTTATTGAGGCTTGTTTTGTGGCCTAATATGTGATGTGTCATTCCATGTGCACTTGAAAAGAATGTGTATTCTGATGTTTGGGTATGGAATCCTCAGAATACATCTGTTAAGTCCAACTGGTCCAGTGTGTCATTCAAGACAATTGTTTCCATGTTGATATTTCTTTTTAGATGATCTGTCTGTTGACATAAGTGGAGTGTTAAAGTCCCTTACTATTATTGTATTATCAATTAGTTCCTTTATGTTTGTTATTAACTATTTTATGTGTTTGTGTGCTTTCATGTTGGGTGCATAAATATTCACAATTGTTATGTCTTCTTGTTGGATTATCCCCTCTATTACTGTATACTGTCTTTCTTTGTCTCTTGTACAGTCTGTTTTAAAGTTTATTTTGTCCAATATAAGTATTGCTACTCTGACTTTTTTGACATTCATTTTCATGATAAATGTTTCTCTATCCCCTTACTTTCAATCTGCTGTTGTCTTTAGGTCTAAAACGAGTCTCTTATAAGCTGCATGTAAATAAATCTTACTTTTTTTTTCCATTCTTTCACCCTTTGTCTTTTAATAGTAGTGTTTAGTTCATTTACATTCAAAGTAATTATTGAAAGATATGGAATTATTGATATTTTATTACCTGTTCTGTGGTTGTTTCTGAAGATTTTGTTTGATTCTTTCTTGTATTTCACCCTTTCATGAGCTTGCTCATTTTCTTCAGTTATATATATGGATTTCTTTCTCTTTATTCATTGTGAGTTTATTAGGAGTTTTTGATTTGTGGTTACCATTAGGTTTGTGTATAACATCTTCTGCATATAGCAGTCTATATTAAGTTGATAGTCATTTGATTTTGAACCCATCCTTTACTCACCTATTTCCCATGTTTTAGGTATATGTTGTCATCTTTTACATCCTTTTATTTTATGATTTCCTTTACTGATATTTTATAAAAATTTTCATTTCTACCGCTTTTGTGTTTCCTGCCTTTATACCTCCCCTTTGTTCTTTCCATTCAAAGAGTGCCCTTTAATTTCTTACAGAACTGGTTTAGTGGTCATGAACTCCTCTAGTTTTTGTTTGGGAAACTCTTTAACTCTCTTTCTGTTCTGAATGATACCCTTGCTGGCTAGAATATTCTTGGCTGTAGATTTTTATTATTCAGCACTTTCAATATATTGTGCCATTCACTTATGGCTTGGAAAGTTTCTGCTGAAAAATCTCCTGATAGCTTTATGTGACTCCCCTCATATGTAACTGTCTTTTTCTGTTTGTATTTTGTTTTGGGTTCTGCTGTTATTTTAGAAAAAAATATGTCTTTATTTGAGAGAGAGAGAGAGAGAGAGAAGGAGAGAGATGGAGTATTAAGCAGGCTTCACACAGCATGGAATTCAACATGGGGCTCCAACCCAAGACTCTGCGATCGTGACCTGAGCTGAAATCAAGAATTAGCTCAACTGACTGAGCCACCCAGGTGCTCCTGTTTTCCTGCTTTTAATAATTTTTCTTTATCATTATATTTTGCCATTTTAATTAAAATATGTCTGGGTGTGGATATGCTTTTGTTGATTTTGTTAGGGGTTCTATGTGCCTCTTGGATTTGGTATCTGTTCTCTTCTCCAGAATAGGGACCTTTTCAGCTCTTATCTCTTCCAGTAAATTCTCTGTTCCCTTTTCACTCACTTCTTCTTGGACTCCTATGTGAGTGTTACTACATTTGGTGGAGTCATTTAGTTCCTTAAGTCTATTTTTATTTTGCATAACTTTTCTCTCTCTCTTTTGTTCATGTTAGTTACTTTCCATTACTCTGTCTTCTAGGCCACCAATTTGTTCCTCTGCTTCTTCCAGCCTGCTGTCATTCCATCAATCATGTTTCTCATTTTATTTATTGAGCCCTTTATCTCTGATATAGTCTCTATATAATGGTCTCACTGATGTCTTCCACTCTTTTCTCAAATACAGTATCCTTATGATTACTTTAAATTCTCTATCAGGCATGTTACTTATATCTTTTTCACTTAGATCCCTGGCTGTGGCCTTGCCTTCTTCTTTCAGGACAAATTCCTCTGTCTTCTCCTTTTATCTAAGTATCTGTGCTTGCTTTTGTGTTAGGAAAGTTATCTACAACTCCTGTTTTTAAGTGTAATGTCCCTATGAAGAAGGGGTCCTGTAGTGTCCAGTAGTGTAGTGCCCCCTGCTCCTCAGGGCCTATTGCTTCAGGGACTTTCCTCAATATGTGCTATGTGTGCTCTGCTGTTTGTTCTAGCTGCTTTATCCCTCAGGCCAGTTGTCTATAGTGTTCTCTTTGCCTGTTTTGGACACTGGTCCTTGGCCTGAATGTGGTGAGTTTTAACTAGGTATGGCTTTGGTCTGCTTGTGAAATGAGACCTGTCACCCCTGCTGCTACAACCAAGGCCCTGAAAAACTCTTGGGTTGGGAGACATTGTATAGGCTGGGGTTTGGGCTGGTCTTCTGTGGGAAGGGCCCACTACATTGGAACTGAGACAAGTATTGCTGAGAGGAGCATTTCCATTGGAGATTAATGGGGACAGGGCTTGGTGCTATGCTGGTTCCTGCAAGTGGCCCTGTGATTATGCTGAGGGGTGGGGGGGAGGAAATAGCACCTTCCAGTTCCTTTGTTCCTGGAGGAGTCTTTGTGAATGCTGCCTCTCTAGGACACACTCTAAGATGAGCAAATAACCTCTCCACTGTGCTCCCCAGGTATTCTTCAGATTGCTGTTTCTCTAGTATATGTCTGTGGGCTCTTTGCTCTGCCTTTTCTCCAGGAGCAGCCCATATGCTTTTGGGCTGTCCTTGAGCCAAGCCCGCTAACCTTAGAACTCCAGGAATTAAGTCCCACTGGTTGCAAGAACTCATGAAATTCAGCCCTTCTCACTTTCCAAGTCAATTGCTATGGGGATTCATTTTCCCTGTGTACTTCCCTGCAACCATGGTCCTTCTGTACTGTGGCAGCCACAATCTGTTTCTCTTCCAAACCAGTTTTCCACATTTCCTCCCATCTTTGATACGGCCTTTTCTCTGCCTTTAGTTGTAGAGTTTGTTCAGCAATGCTTTAGGTCAATTTCTGGGATATTTAGAATGACTTGATAGTTATCTAGTTGTATGTATGGGGAGTCTAAAGTACCCTTACTCTGCTGCCATCTTCCTTTCCATGTGAATTTTGGGTTCAGCACAGAAATCTTAAGAGTTGTTGGACTGCTTGCATGGCATCTGGCTTCCCACAAAGCAAGATAGCAAGGCAGAAAAACATAGCATTGTTATAGTCCAGCTTGAAAATCACATTGTATTACTTCTGACATACTATATTTGTTGAGGCAAAAGGTCATCCAGATTCAAGAGGAGGAGACATAGACTCTGTCTTTCAATAGGAGGAATATCAAAATTACATAGTAAAAGAGCATGAAGGTTAGAAGGTATTATGACTGATATTTTTGGAAAATCTGACTTACCATAGGCAGGAATCATGTTTCTACAAGCTTTATATGACTCAAGCTTTACACAGTATTCATTATGAGAAGATGTTCAGTGAGTTATTTTTGTGTCATTCTTGCATAGGGGCAATACTCATCTTCTCTGTATCATTTCAAATTTAGTATATGTGCTGCTGAAGCATGTACCCAATAAGTAGTTTAAAAAAAAAAAGTTTTATTGCTCTCAGTTCATGTACATGTGCTTTTCTGTTTGAACCTTATGGGGTCAGCCTTTTTAAATTTTAACTCATTGTTTATCATTGTAATTGAAAAGATAGGTTAAACTTAGATACAATAAACAATAGCAGAACTCATAAAGAACATCTAAACATATTTCTGTGACAAGTGTATTAATTCCAAAATGAACCTAGGATGCCATTTTACTTGAGACTGGCTAATTGGCAGTGGTATGCTTTTTCACATTTGATTTCTGTTAGGACCTGTTTATTTTAAATAGACATACAAAACACATGCATATATGTGAGAGGGAGAAGGGAGGGAGAGAGAGAGAGAGAGATTATAAGGATTTGGTTGACATGATTATGAGGGCTGGCAAGTTGAAAATTTGGAAGGTTGGACAGCAGAGTATAGACCCAGGGAAGAGGGTCTCTCATTTGATGCTGCAAATTGAGTCCAAAGGTAGTATGATGACAGATTTCCCTTTTCTTCAGGCTAGGTCATTATTTTTCTTAATTCCTTCAACTGATTAGATGGGCCCCACCCACATTATTGAAGGTAATTTGCTTTTTCAAAATGTACTTATTTAAATATTAATCTCCTCTAAAAAATACCTTTATAGCAACATCCAGTGTGGTTGATCAAGTGTTGGAGCTCTGTGGCCTAGCCAACTTGACATGTAAAATTAACCATAACAGACACTAATGATAGGGTTGGTCATTGTTTTCACTAAGAACGTTAAAAACCTTTGCACCAGCATCACCAGCATCACAAGATTTTTACTTGTGAAATTCTCTCAAATAGCTGAAGTCTGTTTTCGATAATTTTCCCCTCATTGAATTCACTCTGTATGTTTGTGTGGAATTCTCAAGGAGATATGATGTGAAAAGGTAGACTAACTGCTAATAATAATAATAATAATAATCAACAAACCCAACATTTTAGTGGGTTAACATAATGAGAATTTATTTGTTCTTCTCTATTTTTACCTGAGTTTTATCTGAGAAATTATTACTGAAGAAAATCACTTTGTTAAAAAGCAATAAAATTTAACAAACATTTCCTGAATCCCTGTTGTATGTTATGTGCTAGGTAAGGTATTGCATTCTGTATTTGAATATTATTTATCAAAAAAATTGCATATAGTAGAATGTTATATGAAGCTATTTTTTTAGTGTTTTTAAGCTGTTAAAATAATTTTATTGAAATATAACTGATATTTTAAAAACCTTACATATTTAATTTGGCAACCTGTAAAAACAGAGAACAAACTAATGGTTGCCAAAATTTATTTATTATTTATACAAAAGCTTAATATCCTTGATCCAGACTCTTTATAGCTATATCTCTGCCCTTATTTATGTTTTCAGCATCCTTTCTACTCATCTGGTTAAGTGAGAAAAAGAAAGAGTGAGGAGCAGCCCTATCTAGTTGTAAGGGAGAAATGCCGTCTAACAGAGTCTCAAGGAATCAGAGGAAATCATAGAACTTGATGAGAAATCATAAGCTTAAACATAGGCCATCATCTAGGGGGTTGAGAACTTTGGGGAATGCCCTCCATCCAGCAGTGAAAAATTAACTTAGGAGTAGCAACAGAACAGGAACCCCAACTAGAGTTATCTGCATTGTTTTCAGAGTACCCTGTTTTTTGATTAGGATGTGACATAAGATTTTCTACTTTCTGTTCTATAAATATACCATAGTACCTCCATTTTAACTATGTATTTTAGTTTAAATAGTTAGGAAGAGAGAGGATTCTGTAAAATTTCTCTTTGCTGGAAAACAAAGATTAAAAACAAGACTCGAGGCTTTAGATCAATCACTGTTTCCATCTGGTGAATGTTCTCTTTGATAGCCTCATTTAGAACTTCAAGAGGTTTTATTCAAATTTAAAATTCTCATTACAGTCCTTGCCAAAGCATCTTAAATGCAAAGCAATGTTAACTTTAAAAATTTAGAAATTGCTGAAGGAGACATACCATTTAGAGCCAATAACTAAAAACTGTGAGATAAAATGGGTCAGAGAAAAACATTCTAGCACATTCTATAAGACGGCTGTTCTCAGAAAATAAAAGTAACAAGATCTTCATTATGGTTTAAAAGTTCTTTTTAATAGATCTATATTCATTTTTTTGGTAGCCTGTAAGTCCCATCCCAATTTACAGGGAGATGTGAATTGTTATAGCAGATAGAGATTTCTCCTAACATTTGTCACTTTCTTCACCTTTGGAATGAATCCCAAATGGATTTAGTTTTATAAGTTACATGGTTTTTCTGTTCTTCAAGGAATATTGATCTCCTTCAAATCTATTTCTTTCTCTTCTAGAATAGTGGACATTTCCGTTTCTGTAGTATGTTCTATTTTTAGTGGTCCTTTTGTAGTGGGCCAAAAAAAGTATATTCATTTTTCCCCCAGAGTCCTAAATTTTATCATTAAATTAGCCTTGGCTTACTATAGAGCCCCTCAGTGGCTACCAATTTTAAGCTTTCTCCATAACAACATCTTATTTTTACTGGGTTTTAGAGATGTCTTGGCAACTTAGCTATTTTATCTATGAAGGTCTTTTGTATATTTTATATAGACTCCCACAACACATATACAGTCATTCTAACTTTTAATGTACACTAAATTCTCATAGACATAATTTTTCTTGCATGTTTTCCTACTTGAATTTTTAAAAGATATTTATTTATTTTGAGAGAGACAAAGCATGAGTGTGAGTGGGGGAGGGTCAGAGAGCAAGAGAGAATCCCTCACATGCTCTGCACTGTCAGCACAGAGCCCAATATGGGGGTGGATCCCATGAACCATGAGATCATGACCTGAGCCAAAAGCAAGAGTTGGCCACTTAACCGAGTCAGCCACCCAGGTACCCCTTCCTACTTGAATTTTTAATTTTTACTACCTTCTCTATAGCAAAAAATATATATATTTAATATTTTATTAAATATTTTATATTTTATTTAATATTTCTTTGAATAAAATAGCCAGGAGAAAATATGCAGCAGGAAGGTATGCAGAGCAATCATAGTGGTAGATTGGCAATTTCTTTGTAATTATTTTTATCATAACTCTTACAGTAATAGCACACAATGACTTCAACAGAAGATTTATGTATTTAAGTTTTCTTGGGAATGTCAAACACAATATGCTAGAGGTGCAAGGCATATTACTGTACATTCATAATATCAACAAATTGAAAATAACCCAATTTAAAGATTTTTTTAATTAATAATTTATTTGCTATATAAATGAAGGGTAAAATAGCCAAAGAGAAAATAGTCTCCATTTGCTATGGAAATGGAAGAAAGGGAGACCACTGTTTAGAGAGTACTCTCTTTAGGTCTGGCTCTTTCATAGAAATTATCTCAGTGATTCTGATAACAATATCCTAATTATTATATGTGTATGTAACTGTTGCCATATAAATGAAAAAATGAAGACTCCATTCAAGTAATAAACTGAAGGTTATATTGCTAATAAAAAACATGTGGGGGTTTGAATCAGTTCAATGTGACCCCAACTCTGGATAGTTATGACACAATGACCATAGGGCCTGGAGAAGACAAAGAGATATATGTAACCCATAGATGGCTTTGAGCACATGAGTAAATCATTTGTAAAAAGAATATTCAGCTGTCTTCAAATCTACCTATTCTAGCATTTGATAAAAACAGAAAATTTTACTTAATTGGTTTTAATTTGGATCATGTGGAAAGTGATGGTAAAGACTATGAATTTGAAACTCACCAGACATTTTTAAAGATGATTTCATGGATGATTAAATTAAAATGGTTGAAGGATCATTAAACACACAGGATTGATTACTAAAGCAGCTAGCTGAATTGTTTTCTTTGGCTCTCTTTGAGAATGAGGGAAAATGAATGATCATCTTTTCCAAGTTAAGTAGATGAGAGAGAGAATTCATTTTCCACAGATTCTTCAACACACAGCTCCTCTGAGAAATCTACCTTAATGAATTACCTTAACAATTGAATCTTCTATCCTGTGCTTCCTCAAACACTTAATGTACCATAATGCTTTGTATAGTAATTTTTATCTGGTCACTATAAGTTCCGTAAATGTGTTTAGAGTATTGTGTATAGTATTGTTCAGTGAACTGCTTAATAAACTTCTTCAGGACAGTGATCAGCTCTTTAAAGTTTTTGTATTGAGGTGCATGTTAAGAAGGGATAATGAGAGATAAGGACAAGGAGGCCAACATTTTAGTAAAAAAAGAGGAGTAAAAAAGACTGAGAAGTAGGAGACTTAGGAAATAAGAGGAAAGCCAATAAAGAATACTATCATTAGTCAAGAGAAGGTGACTTTAGAATAAGAAAAAAATGAAACACCACAGAGAGGCTGATCAGGATGGGATTGACAGGTAGCTACTGGTTTTCAGAGAGGTGGTTGATGGCATTTTATTAGATTAATGAGAGAATAAGGCAGACTGTAGAAGATTGATGAATGGAGATAAAAAAAAAGTGGAGGCAGATAGGCCTTCTGTTTTATTTTTCTAAGGAGCTTGATCATAAAGGAGTAGAAAAATATAGTAGAGTGGTGGTTTGAAGAGAAATAAAAACTGCAGAAAGGTAGTTTTAAGATAAAAGTACTTGAGCATGTTTAGAGATCAAGAGGAACATGATAGGAATAGATTGAAGATTAGTAAGAAAGAAGGTTTGTGGGTGCCTGGGTGGCTCAGTCGGTTAAGCATCTGACTTCTGCTCAGGTCATGATCTCCTGGCTCATGGGTTTCAGCCCCATGTCTGGCTCTGTGCTGGCAGCTCAGCCTGGAGCCTGCTTCAGATTCTGTGTCACCCTCTCTCTTTGCCTCTCCCTCCCTCTCTTCCTCCCTCTCTCTCTTTCTATCTAGCAAAAAAAAACAAAAACAAAAACAAAAAACATGAAAAATAATTAAAAAAGAAAAAAGGTTTGGTTAGTGCTAATCTTGTGTGATCTGGCACTAGACCACTAGGATTTTAACTTGGGGAATCCACAGTTTTGTCACTTATTAAATGGAGATAATTAAGCATTATGGTGAAGATTAAATGTTACAGTTAATTTAAAGTGCTTATCCTAGTGACTGGTGCAGGTGTACATTCCATAGATGATGGCTATTATTGTTGCTGTTGTTAGAAAGCTCCTAAATAAAAATCATAGATGGAGATGTTGGTGTGCAAAAGAATAGAACTATTTTTTTTTCTTGCTGAGGGAGATTAAGACTGATGATGTTATAGATTACACAGGAAGTAAGGTGAAGCTTAAGGAGAAAATATCAGGTGGAGTTATTTTGTTTTTGTTTTTTTACAAAGAAAGGAGTTTATCCATTAAGAATGAAGGATTGATCATATTAGATTCAGTTTGAAAGAACTTTATTCCATTGACAAAGAAAATAATGAGAAATTGTTGAATACAGTGGTGTGTAGAAAACATCAAGGACTCTATTGAAGATAAAAATTACAAATTTTATTGTAGCTGATTTCTACTGTTACAGTGAATGTTCTCCAGCAATGTGCAATAGTTCAAAGGAAAAAAATAAAAAATATTGTAGTTTTCTAGAGTTTAGAGAAGTTGATATGGTGAAAGCTGGGAAGGCCATAGGATTTGTGAATACTTGTAAGAAAAGAGTTAAAATGGGTTTAGATAGGGAATGGGTCCTAGATAGGGAAGGGAATGAATCAGGAAAGGAAAACAGAGTCAACATTAAGTAATGTGAGGTTAGAACAGGATTAGTAGGTCCAGCTCTATGAGGAGAAAGTTTAAATCAACAAAGAGAATTTCAATAATTCAAAATTTCAGTGGTGTAGATATTGAGGGTAATAATGAGATCCAGTATTGCTCACATTTAGTAAAGGTAAATGGTAAATGGTAAATTCTACAGAAGTAGATGCATCTTCTGCAGGTGGAACACAGAACATACTGAGAATTAGGCCTCAGACTTAGTTATAAGGGAAGTAGAACAAGTCATGTAGGCAAGACTCTACAGCTCTGCTTTATCAAGGTCAGGGCTCTAATTGGAAAGGTATGGAATTCTGAGATTTGGGATAGGGACATGTGGGTCAACACAGTTGAAAACCTTGAATCTTCACATCCTTTTAACTGTCTGAACCTACAGAAGTTGTCTACTCTTCCCTTCTGAAGACTAGCACTCTAACTCTTCTTGAAGATAATATAGACAACAAATGTTCTTCTTCATCTCTCCTTTTTTCAAGTATCAACATAACCCAACTATGGTAATGGTCAGTTTACTATGTAAGAGAAGAGACCTAGCCAACATGAACCAACAGGAATCTGGAAAGTATGTTTGAAACTGGATTCTGGGGATAACTGAATCAAGGAAGAATAGAACATTAAGTTAGATAAGGGAGTACTCTCTCTCAATAAGGAATACTCTCTTCTGATATAGAATTTAACAATGTAAAAGAACCCAGGAAGTGCTACTAAAATGGAATTAAGTTGGCTCTTAGAAGCTTGGCCCATACTAAGTGATATAGAAATGCCAGAGTTGCCATGGCAAACGGTAGAAGAAGAAATCAAAAGACATAGAGAAGTGAGCATGCTAGACATACATACTTTGTGAATACACAGGGTACCCCCAATTTCAAAGTAATAAAAAGTATTCTTGTGAAAGGAACTAGCATTACTGAGTTTCTCAGTGATAGCTGCCTTCTGTAGATTACAAGCAATGATAGGAGATGGTATTCTAGAACTGGGCTCCCTAATAGCAATGGAAATTTTAGGAATCTGAAATAATAGAAACCATGTCATAAAACTTAACCATCTTAAACTATCTGATGTGAAATGATGAGTGGCAATATCAGAGGTGTGTGTGTGTGTGTGTGTGTGTGTGTGTGTACGTACACGTACCGACTCACAGAGAATTGACTCACAGGGATTTATAGAAATAGTTAAGAGGTTATGACATCCCTAGATATGGGATTTAAACCCTACAAAAATTCACTGGCCCATTGTATCAATGAAATTTTTATCTAGAGAGTGGTCTGGGGCCTGCTGGGCCATCCCCTCCAAAGTATAGGATGAATTATTATATCTCGTAATTCTCAAAACTTGAGCATAATGCTCTGACCCACTCACAAGTGACTGAAAGCTTTAGTTTTGGATGAAGCTCAAAGCAAGTCCAGGGTGGAACCAACACATATTCTGGGTGTATATTTGCATTTGTTGCACTGAGCCTCAGCCAGTATCACTCATGAGCTGACAGAATGTGTGATCCACTGACATGATATCATATATAAAATCACAATGGACTAAGTGACTCACTTTACAACAAAGGAAGTGCTACCTAGAAGCCACTGGCCTTATAGAACAGTGGGACAGCATATTAAAGTTGCAGCTGAGGCACCTGATTGAACACTATGCACTCAAAGGCAACTATCATTTTATGGATGTAGAATTCCAGAAACCGAGATGTGAAAATAGGAGTGGACCAATTTATCATTATTCCTAGTAACCCACTTGGGGAATTTGTGCTTTTCAACCCCAAATTTTAGGTTCTGAGAAACTAGAGTTCTTATTTCCCATAGATGGGATATACTTACCAGGAGACATAGCATGAATCCTATTAAATTTTAAGCTTTTAGATGTTCTGTGTTCACTTCAAGTACCTTGTGGCAAGAGAACAGTAAACAACAAAGGAATTTACTGTGTTGACAAAGATAATTAGCCCTGATGATTATGGGTGAGGAAAGTCTACTGTTATATGATGGATGCAAGAAAAATGCATTTGGCTCCGAGGTGTCCCTTGAGGGCATTTTGTGGTATACGGGCGAGTTTGGATGGTGAGTAGACCAGTGGAGCAATTATGATCTGAGAATGGTATGGTTACCTGCAACTCAGAATCTTCAGGGATGAAACTCTGGATCACCCCAATTAGAGGTACTAGATGAGGATGAAGGGAATCTAGAGTGGCTTATGGAAGCTTATGGAAGAGGGACAATCATGCATATTGATAATGCTATAAGATCAGAAGCAGTGGTGGGGGTTATATATAACTTTCTTCTTAGAAGTTTTATCAAGAAAAGAATACATTCGAGTTGTTCTTAAGTGAGGCAAACTTATTATACAAAGTAATTGGATCCAAATTATGTTAAGGATGTACTGTAGTGGGTATTCTGGTATAATATCCAGGTTTCTCCTTTCATGATCTAGGCACTAATTTTCCCAACTGTCAGGTATATTGGCTGCTTTGGGCTCACAGTCCCTCTCTGACAGTTGTCATTAACCAAAGGGACTTGACTTGCAAAAGATCATACCCCCTTCTTGAGAGCACCCCCAGAATGTCCTTGTGGGAATTCAAGGACTTGGTCCTTTTGTCTAAATTGTAGGCACATGTGAAAAGTCATCCCAGCTCTAGAACTTTCTGTGTGATCTCCTGGGTCCCTTATTGTCATTATAACAGTTTACATTTTCTTTCTGCCCAGTTCTTTTTTCCTTCACTTCCTTAGAAATCTTGTTACTAAGAGCACACTTCAAGAAAATATCTACATGGGGCACTTGGGTAGCTCTGTCAGTTAAGCGTCTGACTTCTGCTCAGGTAATGATCTCATGATTTGTGAGTTCAAGCCCTGTGTTAGGCTCTGTGCTGAAGGCTCAGAGCCTGGAGCCTGCTTCAGATTCTGTCTCCCTCTTTCTCTGTCCCTCCCTGCTCTCTCTCTCTCTTTCTTTCAAGAGTAAGAATTAAAAAAAAAAAAAAAAAGAAAATATCTACATGTAAAATCCTGTTTCAGAGTCTGCTCCCCAGGGAACTCAAACCAAAACAATAGGTGGTTTGGAAAAGGTGAGTACACATGCTCTTATGAGACTACACTAGAGGCTTAGAATGGCCTTCTTGTTTATCTTGCATCTCTCCACTTCTCTAACTTTAAAATACAGTTCTCAGTATAACTTTTTTTCTGGACTATTGTATAAAATATAACTGTAAAGTTAAGATATAGAGAAAATAATATTAAAATAGATTTATTTCATACAGAAATTTGACTTATTTACAAGGAAAGTTAGGCAGAGAGATGCTTAATAAGTAAACTTCCTTTCATTTAGCACAAGTCCAGGCAGATAGTGGATACTCTATAAATGTTTTTTGCATGAATGGGTAAATGAGGTTTTTGGTAGAATATTCTAATTCTTATACTGCTATTAATATCCAAGTTAGGTATGATACTTAGATAGGCTATAGCTTTCCAGAAAATTCCCCATCTTTAGTTGTATGACTGGAGCAAGTTGCCTGACTTATTTGAAATTTCATTTCATTGTCATTATAGTGCCTGCCTTCATATAGTTTCCAGCTGAACTCAGCCTTGAGGATACATTTATCATTTTTACTTTTCATATTTTTTTTATGATATGATGACAAATGGAATCATCGACATGAGGAAACATCATTATTTGCTTTTAAGGGTACCTGTCTCTTTTAGTATTGTTTTTTATTTTATTTTATTTATTTATTTATTTTTTACAAATAGTTTATTGTCAAATTAGTTTCCACATAACACTCAGTGCTCATCCCCACAAGTGCCCTCCTCCATGCCCATCC
>NW_024083057.1:4966-42173 GCF_003009895.1 Hyaena hyaena | reverse complement strand
GAAGAGAGACACGGCAATACCACCACAGCTCTTTCTGCTGCTCATCCCCTTGTCTGCCCTATTCCCGCCCTTGCTGATGGCAAGTGTTCTTCTCACTCCTCCTGTTAGAGGCCTGTTACTAGTGGAGTCTGTAATCCACTTCTCTGTGGTCCTTAGTGTCCGCATGCCTGCACCCAATGACTCGTGGACTCGCTTCCCACCGTGAGGTTCGGTGGGGCACGCTGGTACGTTTTCCCATTTAGCAGGTGGGAGTGACCATATTTCGAGGGAGCTCTGCATGCCCCCTTCACCCGAGGAGTCCTCTGACCCAGCCTATCACAAGGTACATCAATGTTCTGAACCTCAGACGGACCCAGCCTTCCACAATGTGGACCATGCTCACAGACACCTGGCACAGATGGAATTGTTTTGAAACAAATACCTTCTGGGAGATGGAGTCACAACACTGGAGACAGTAGGAGTCTTTGGGAAATAGGCCTCTGGTCATGAACTATTTGATCCACCTCAGTAGTGGACAAAACGTTCCTCGGACATTTGACTGATCGGCCACCCACAGACCACATGCCTTCGAATCCAGTATCACATACTACCGCTGAGTCCTCAGAACACCATGTTTGCTGGGTGAAGTTTGCTCTATCATGAGCCCTGCATCCCAGCTTAACCTTGGGCTAAGGACTCACCTGGACACAGAGCTGACCAGAGCCCTTCAGTCCATGAGAGGGGGCAATTTATTGCCCTAGACACTGGCCTTGACAGGAACTTTCAGAGCACAAGCGTTCCAATTTAGGAGAACACAGGGCAATCAGGTCTCCCTTATACCGAGCCTGCCAATAGTCATCAGACCATGTGTCCTCCAAATCAACTCTGCTCTACGCCAAGTCGCCACATGAACAACATGCTCACCACTTCCATGGGACCTGGAGGGCTCCAAAGCATCGCAGAACTAGGCCAAACAGTGTCCTGGACAGCGGATTCCCCACAGGTCCTTGGATCTGGAGCTCTTTAACAGAGCAGAGAAGAGGACAATCAAATCTCCAGAACACTGGGCTTTCCTAAAGCTGGGAGACCAGTATTTCTCCTACGCAGCGTGGAACTAGGCCAAGGAGTCACCTGGACACTGATCTCAACACATGCCCTGGGACCTGGAGTCTGAAAATCCATCTCTGAACTAGGCCATGAAGTCACTTGAACAGTAAGATCACCATACGCCCTCGGACCTGGAGACGTCCAGCACAGCAGACTGAAGGGCAATCAAATCTTGAGAACATTAGACTTGCCTGGAACTTTCAGATCAAGATCATTCCAGGCCAGCTGTGGGCTAGGCAAAGTTGTGACCTGGAGGGTGCATTCACTACTTTCCCTTGGTTCTGGCGGTCTCCAAACCACCTTTGCGCTAGGCCTAAGAGTATCCTGGACAAGTGGCTCACCATGTGTCCTTAGATCTGGAGCCCTGGAGTGGAGGGGAACACATGGTAATAAAGTGTACAGAACACTGGGCTTGCAAAGGCCTTCTGACAATGAGCCATCCAATCCAGGTCTGCTCTAGGCTAAGGAATCATGTGGAGACCAGGATCACCATGAGCCCATGGGACTGGAGCCATCGACCACAGCTCTGCACAGTGCCATGTAGTTGCATGCACGTTGTACCCACCATGTGCCTTTGGACACGAAGCTCTCTAAGAGAACATTGCACAGGGTAATCAGGTAGGTTAACTGTGGGCTTGCCAGGAGCATTCAGACTACAAGCCCTCCAAACTAGCTCTGCACTAGTCTAAGAGTCACCTAGAGAGTGAGCTCAACATGTGCCCTTGACCTGGAGAGCACCTACCCGGCAGAGACGAGGCAATCAAGTCTCCTGAACACGAGGCTTGCTGGGGGGATCCAGACGAGAAACCAGCCAACTCTGCTCTGTCTAAGGCCAAGAAGTCATGTGGACAGGAGACTCATCCCATGCCTTTGGACCTGGAGACTCCCAACCCAGCAAGGCACAGGGCAAACCAGTCTCCTGAGCACTGCTCTTCCCAGGAGCCTTCAGACTAAGAGCTTTCGAACATATCTCTCCACTAAGCCAAGGTGTCCCCTCGAAACATGAATCAGCACATGGCTTTAGACTTGGATGGCTCCAAACCAGCTCACAAATAGGCCTAGCAGTGTGCCGGACAGAGGGATCACCATGTGCCCTGGACATGGAAGTCTCCAAACGTACTCTTTACCAACGAATCACCAAGACAGTGGGCTTGCCATGCGCCCTTGAACGTGGATGGATCCAAACCAGCTTAGCACTGGCCAAAGAGTCACCTGGAGAGAGGGGACAGGCCCTTTAATCAAGCAGGGCCCAGGACAGTTGAACACTGGGATTCCCAGTTGGCCTCAGGAAACAAGCCCTTGACACTAGCTCAGCACTAAACCCACAAGATCACTGGATCTATGGTCTCCCAAGAGGGCTTAGTTGAGGGCGCATAAGAGAGTGCCGGTCAGCCATCGGCCTTGGCTTCAAAGGCTGGCCTCCTCTTTCGGCTAGCCTGCAGGTGCGTCTCAGGAGGCCTCCCGTGCAGCTCTGTACTGGCCCGTTATCGCCACTGGTTTGGGAAAACAGTGAGGTGTAGTCGGAACAAGGATTCGCGAAGGAGAAGGCACATCCTGCCTCAATTTTGGCATGATCCAGATCAGTTACTTCTGGCCGGCCCCGCTCCGCCATTTACGTGGGACTCGAGGAGATTTGGCAAGTGAGAGGTGATCTGACACCCTAATGTAGCCGGGCCCACCAAAGAGGTGGGCCATGGAACCCAAACCCTAAGCCTGGCCCGCTCCGTCCCACGCACCCTCTCAACTCAGCCCTCCAGGTGGACCACTGCACCGGTGGCGGATCGCTTCATGGGGCATTCTGGGCTCGGAACCCTACCCCTAGCTTTAGCTCTCCACCTAACCCTAACCCTTGACCTACCCCTAAAGCTCACCAGAACCTTTCACTCGACTGGGCTGTGCGCATGGGCCCTCAGTTCAGGCCTGCAGGGAGATCACAGGACTGGTGCCGCTTCGGCCCTGGTGACTTCCCAGATACAACCATAACCGTAGGGAAGTTTCTAGTTCCCCATTGGGACCCAAGTCCTTGGTCTGAGAAAACCACCGATATGTGGCCTAGAAGCAGTACAGAATAACTTGACCTGGCACATGGAACATCAACCTGCGTTTCCATAGCCCAGATAGAGCTGCACGGGAGGGCTCCTGAGACTTAGTTTCCCACGGTAGACAGACACTCAGCGAAAAAGGAGAACAACGGGCTACTCTCCTTGATGAATACAGATACAAAAATCCTCTACAAGGTACGTGCAAATCGAATTCAAGAGCACATCAAAAGAACTATCCACCATGATCAAGTGAGATTCATTCATTCCTCGACTACAGGGCTGGTTCAATATTCGCAAATCAATCAACGAGATAAATCGCATTCACCAAAGAAATGATTAAAACCTTATGATCCTGTTCATAGATGAAGAAACACACTCGAGGACATACAGAATCCCTTGCTAATAAAGACCCTCGAGAAAGTCGGGATAGAAGGAGCTGACGTTAACATCCTAAAAGCCATCTATGGGACGCCCTAGGGCGTCCTCAATGGGGAACAACTGAGAGCTTCCCCACCGAAATGAGGAACACGACAGGCAGGTCCACTCTCACCACTGTTGTTCAACATAGTGCTACAAGTCCTGCCATCAGACCCAGAACAACACAAGGAATTATAAGACATGAGAATTAGGAAAGAAGTCAAAATTTCACTTATCGCAGACGATTAGATACTCAACCTAGAACACGGGAAACACTCCACCAGGAAACTACGAGAACTGATCCATGAATTCAGGAAAGCTGCAGAATACACAATCACCATCCAGAAATCCGTTGCATTTGGATACACCAACAATGAAGGAGCAGAAAAAGAAATCAAGTAACGGATCCCATCCACAAACACACAAGCAAACAGAAAGTACCGAGGCAGAAAACCTTACTAATGATAAAAGAGATCTGTATGATGAAAACTATAGAAAACTCAGGAAGGAAATTGAAGAAGACAGAAAGAAATGGAAAAACATTCCATGCTAATGGATTGGATAACTAAACTCTGTTAAAATGTCATGACTACCCAAGGCAATCTACATATTCAATGCAATCGCCATCATAATTGCAACAGCATTCTTCTCCAAACTAGAACACTCTATACTCCAATGTGTCTGGAACCACAAAAGACCTTCAAGAACCAAAGGAATATGGAAGAAGAAAAGCAGGACTGGAGACCTCAACATCCCAGACTTTTGCCTCTCCTACAAAGCTTTCATCATCAAGACAGTATTGGCACAAAAACAGACACAAGGACCAATGGAACGAATTGGGAACTCAGAATTCGACCCAAAAGTATACAGCCAACGAAACTTTGACAAAGCAGGAAAGAATATACAATGGATATTCACAGCCTCTTTAACAGTAGATGTTTGGAGAACGGGACAGCACCATGAAGAAGAATGAATCTAGGCCATTTTTCTCACACCATACAGACAAATCAATGCTGGATGGATAAAGGACCTGAACGTGAGACAGGAAACCATCAAAACCCTAGAGGAGAAAGCAGGAAACAACCTCCTTGACCTCCACCGCAGCAATTTCTTCTTTGACACATCCCCAAAAGCAAGGGAATCAAGTGCAAACCTAAACTATCATCACCTCATCAAGACGAAATGCTTATGCAAGGCCAAGGAACGAATCCATGACACTGATAGGTGACCAACGGAATGGGAGAAGATAGTTGCCCATGACATTTCAGATCAAGGAGCAATATCCCAAGTCTATAAGGAACTCCCCAAACTCCACACCCGCAAAACAAACAACCCAGTGGAGAAATGGGCAGACCATGGCAAGAGACACGTCTGCAAAGAGGACATCCAGATGGCCAACAGATACATGAAATGATGCTCAGCATCGCTCGTCATCAGGGAACTACAAATCAAAACCTCATCGAGATACGACCTCCCCCCAGAGTGGTTCAAATGAGGAAATCAAGGAAGTCGAGATGCTGGCGAGGAGGTGGAGAAACGGGCACCCTCCGACACTGTGGGTGGGAATGTGAACTGGTGCAGCCCCTCTGGAAAACTGTGTGGAGGTTCCTCAACACACTCACAATAGAACTCCCCTAGGAACCAGCAAGAGCACCGCTAGGAATTTCCCCAAGGGATACAGGAGTGCAGATGCATAGGGCCACGTGTACCCCAATATTCCTAGCAGCCCTCTCAACATTAGCCCAAACGTGGAAGGAGCCTAAGTGTCCATCAACGGACGAATGGATCACGAAGGTGGGGTTGATCTGTCCGAAGGAATACGACATGGCAATGAGAAAGAATGCAATCTGGCCGTGAATAGCAACATGGACGGACCTTGAAGTTGTTCTCCTGAGTGAAATAAGTCAGGAAGAGAGGGACAAATACCATAGGTTTGTACGTCTAGGGGGATTAGAAGGGACTTGATGGAGGACCGTGGGGGAGTAGAAGGGGGGAATCAGTGGAGGAGGGGGAGAGAGGCAAACCATGAGAGACTCTTGAAGGCGGAGAACAAACAGGACCGATGGGTGCCGGGGGGATGGGGGAGGAGCGCATGGAGGAGGGCACTTGTAGGGGTGAGCACTGGGTGTTATATGGAAACCAACTTGACAACAAACGATTTGGAAACAAACAATTCAAGCCGGATACCATCTCACTTAATATAGAAACTAATGTTTATCAGAAAACAGATAAAAAAAGAAAGTAGAAATCCGAAGGGACTCTATGGGGAATTGCTGCAAGGAACGCAAGGTACGAGAGACACCACCGCAAGCTCCTCATAAGACACGGTGATTCGAAACCCATATTTTTCAGGAATAACAGTGACCGTAAACGGGCTGAATGCCGCCATCAAAGGATATAGGGTAGCAGAATGGATCAAACCACAACATCCACCTATTTTCTGTGTACAGGAAACTCATTTTCGACTGGAGAACATCTTCCGATTGAACTTCTGGGGATACAGAGATGGACTTCATACTACTGGAAGTCACAAGAAAGCTGGAGCAGCTATACTTCTAGCAGACAAACTGGACTTTAAAGGAAACACAGGAGCAAGGGATAAAGAAGGGCGTTATGTAACCATTACCCATGATCATTACAGGATCTATCCATCAGGAAGAGCTACCAATTAGCAACGTCTGTGCACCCAATACAGAAGCACCGAACTATATCCAACAAGGAATCAGAAACAGAAACAATCTTATGGATAGGAACGAGCTCGTACCAGAGGTCGTTCATACTCCATTGACAGCAATGGATAGATAGGTCAGCAAGACAGAAGATCACTAAAGATACGACGGACTTGAATGACACGTTGGACCCCATGGATTTGACAGATGCAGAACTCTACATCCTGAGGCCATGCAATTCACTGTCTTCTCCAGTGCGCATGGCTCAGTCACCAAGACCGATCACGTCGTGGGACATAAAGCATCCCTCAATAAATATCAAAGAATGGAGATGGTCCGATGCACACTTGCAAGGCACGATAGTATGAAACTTGAAATCAGTCAGAGGAAGAAGTCTGGAAATCCTCCGAAAACATGGAGGTGAAGGGAGGCATGGGCCAATCCGGCCATTAGAGGAGAAATTTTAACATATGTGGAAACAAATGAAAATGAAATTACAACCATCCAAACTCTAGGGGATGTGGCCAAGGCAGTCGTAAGCGGAAAGTCCATGGCTCTCCAGGCCTCGTTCAAGAAATTCGGAAAAGCACAAGGACTGAACCCAACAGAGCACCTCAAGGAATTAGAAGGAGAGCAACAAGAGCATCCCATCCCCACTAGGAGAAGGGAAGTCTTCATCATCAGGGCAGAAAGAAACACTATAGAAAACAAGGAAACAGTTGAACAGATCCAGGAAACCGGGAGTTGGTGTTTGGAAACAATGAACAAAATTGTCAAACCTGCAGCCAGGCTTCTGAAAGATAGAGAGAGCACTCAAAGAGACAAACTCATGAAGGAAAATGGACTGATTCCACCCGAGCCCTCAGAAATCCAAGCCATCGCAGGGAATACAATCAAAAACTATATGCCAACCGATTGGGCACGTTACAAGAAATGGACAAATTCCTAAACACACACTCAATGCCAAACGACACAAGGCAAGAGACGGTAAATATTAACAGACCCATACCTAGTGAAGAAATGGAATCGGATTTCAAAAATCTCCCAACAGTTAAGAGCCCTGAAGCCCGGAGGCTTCCTGGTGAATTCTACCAGACTTTTAACACCCACACATTCCATTCAAGCTGTTCCAAAAAATAGACATCGAAGGAAAACTTCACGACTCATTTAATAAGCCAGCATTACTTTCATTCCCACATCAGACATAGACCCGGCACAAAAGGAGAACAACAGGCCAATATCCTCAATGAAAACATCTACAAATATCCTCCACAAGACACTTGCAAATCATATTCAACAGCACATAAAAAGAACTATCCAACATGATCAATTGGGATTCATTCCAGTGCTATAGGTCTGGTTGAATATTCGCAAATCAACCAATGGGATATGTCGCATTAACCAAAAAAATGATAACAACCATACGATCCTATTCATAGATGCAGATATAGCAATCGATGAAATACAGCATCCCTTGTTAATAAAGACCCTCGAGAAAGTCGGGATAGAAGGAGCTGACACAACCATCCTAAAGTCATCTATGATGAACCCTCCGCTCACATCATCCTCAAAGGGGAACAAGTGAGAGATTTCCCCTGAGATTAGGAACAAGACAGGGATGTCCACGCTCACCCTTCTTGTGCAACATAGCGCTGGAAGTCCTAGCATCAGAAAGAAGACTACAAAAGTGAAAGTACATGAGAATTGGCAAAGAAGTCAAAATTACACTTTTTGAAGACGACTTGATACTTTACGTAGAACACTGGACACACTCCCCCAGAAACCTACTAGAAGTGATCCATGAATTCAGCAAAGTTGCAGAATACAAAATCAACGGACAGAAATTGGTTGCATTTGTATACATCAACAATGAAGGAACCGAAAGTGAAATCAAGTAATGAATATCCACGAATGCACAAAAAAAACATAAAAATATTAGCAAAAAAAACCTTGCCAAAGATAGAAAAGATCTGTATGATGAAAACTATAGAAAACTCATGAAGGAAATTGAAGAAGACACAAAGAAATGGAAAAACATTCCATGCTCATGGATTGGAGAGCTAAACAGTGTTAAAAAAAAATGTCATGACTACACAAAGCAACCTACACATTCCATGCAATCCCAAACATAATAGCACCAGCATTCTTCTCAAAACTAGAACACTCTACACTCAAATGTGTAAGGAACCACAAAAGACCTCCAAGAGCCAAAAGAATATGGAAGAAGAAAAGCAGGAGTGGAGAGCTCAGCATCCCAGACTTTTGCCTCTCTTACGAAGCTGTCATCATCAAGACAGTATTGGCACAAAAAGAGAGACATAGACCAATGGTAGCGAATTGAGAACTCAGAATTGGACCCAGAAGTATGCAGCCAATGAATTTTTGACAAAGCAGGAAAGAATTTCCTTTGGAAAAATGACAGCCTATTTAAGAGATGGTGTTGGGAGAACTAGACAACACCATGCAGAAGAATGAAACTAGACCATTTTTTCACACCATACACACAGATCTCCACAGATCAGATAAAGGACCTGAACGTGAGACAGGAAACCATCAAACCCCTAGAGGAGAAAGCAGGAAACAACCTCCTTGACCTCCACCGCAGCAATTTCTTCCTTGACACATCCCCAAAAGCAAGGGAATCAAGCGCAAACCTAAACTATCGGAACCTCATCAAGATGAAATGCTTTTGCAGGGCATAGGAACCAGTCCTTGACACTAATAGGCAACCTACGGAAGGGAAAACATAGTTGCAAATGACATTTCAGATAAAGGGTCAATATCCCAAACCTATAAGGAGCTCACCAAACTCCACACCCGCAAAGCAAACAATGAAGTGAAGAAATGGGCAGAACATATGAACAGACACGTCTCCAAAGAGAACATCCAAAAGGCCAACAGCCGCATGAAACGATGCTCGGCATCCCTCATCAGGGAACTACAAATCAAAACAACGCTGAGATACCAACTCACCCCAGAGTGGCTCAAATGAGGAAATGAGAGAACTCGAGAAGCTGGCGAGGATGTGGAGAAACGGGCACCTTCCTACACTGTGGGTGGGAATGTAAACTGGTACAGCCCCTCTGGAAAACAGTGTGGAGGTTCGTCAACAAATTAAGAATGGAACTCCTCCAGATCCCAGCAATAGCCCTGCTAAGAATTTATTCAAGGGATACAGGAATGCTGATGGATTGGGGCATCGATACACCAATGTTCATCGCAGCACTCTAACAAAAGCCAAAACTTGGAAACAGCCTACAGCCCCTCTGGAAATCAGTGTGGAGATTCTTAAAAATATTTACATTAGAACTCCCTTATGACCCAGCAATAGCACTACTAAGAATTTACCCAAGGGATATAGAAATGCTGATTCATAAGAGCACATGTACTCCAATGTTTATAGTAGCACTCTCAACAATAGCCAAAACATGGAAAGAGTATAAGTGTCCATAAAAGACGCATGGATCAAGTCATTGTTGTTTATCAATACAATGGAATGCCACATGGCAATGAGAAAGAATGAAATCTGGCCATGTGTAGCAATATGGGTAGACCTTTTGGGTGTTATGCTTAGCGACATAAGTCAGGCAGAAAAGGACAAATACCATATGTTTGCACGTACAGGAGGATTAGGAGGAACTTAACAGAGGACCATGGGGGAGAAGAAGGGAGGAAATGGTGGGGGAACGGGAGAGAGGCCAACCATGAGTGACTCTTGAATGCTGAGAAGCAACTGAGGACTCATGGGTGTGGGGGTGAGGGGGAGATGGGTATGGAGGAGGGCCCTTGTGGGGATGAGCCCTGGGTGTTATGTGGAAACCAGCTTGACAATAAACCATTTGTAAAAAAAAATAGAAAAACTAAAAAATGAAAATAAAAAAATGAACGTGTGGTTATCTATACACTGGAATACTACATGGCAATGCAAAAAATGCATCTGGCCATGTGTGGCAACACGGATGGAACTTGAGGGTTTTATGCTGAGTGAAATGAGTCAGGCAGAGAAGGACAGATACCATATGTTTTCATGTATCGGAGGATTAGGAGGAACGTCACATATGACCATGGGGGATAAGATGGGGGAAAATAGTGGGGAGAGGGAGGGAAGCAAACCATGGGAGACCCTTGAATGCCGTGAAGAAACAGGGGTTATGGGGGTGGAGTTGAGGGGAAGGGGTGTGATGGGCATGTAGGAGGGCATGTGTGGGGATTAGCACTGGGTGTTATATGGAAAATATCTTGACAATAAACTATTTTTAAAAAGAAAAAAAAAACAAAAAAAAGAACAGTGAGAACACATCATTCAACTACCTGCACATTTCATTATGTGAGAATTGATTACAAACAGATGTGGCTTCTTCTCCCGCTTCATCCCCCTTGAACTTTCTCCTAATCCAACTATAGGTGCAAACATGTGGTATTTGTCCTTCTCTGCCTGACTTATTTCGCTCACCATAACACCTGCTAGTTCCATCCATGTTGCTACACATGGGCCGATTTCATTTGAGAATTAGGGGGAAAATAGTTGGGGAGAGGGTGGGAGGCAAACCATAAGAGACTTTTGAATGCTGAGAACAGAGGACTGAGGGGGTGGGCAGGGAGAAAGGGGTGATGCATATAGAGGAGGGCACTTGTTGTGATGAGCACTGAGTGTTATCCATAAACCAACTTGACATTAAACTATTTTTAAAACTAAAGATAAAGAAAAACAGATGTGGTAACCAGTGAGTAAAGTCTAGTTCATTCAACTCTGTGAAACAACAGTATGCAGAATACCTCATTCAGTTAAAATCTTGTTTCACTCAGCAATGTGTGGAAAACCAGGCCTGGAAGGATAAGCAAATTGTCATACTCAACTCTATGAAAGAATACTCTGGGGAACCCAACATAAAACTAACATCATGTTTCAATATGTTAGTAGTGTTTGAAAACAGAGGCTGGGGATGAAGAGCAACGTGCCTCTGTGCAACTCTGTGATACAACACGGTGCAGAATACAGCATTCAGTTGCAGTCTTGTTTCACTACACTAGTAATGTAGAAAATGTATTAGTAATGTAGAAAACACAGGCCTGTATAAGGAAAGTGTTGCTAAAGTCAACTCTGTGAAAGAGCACTGTGGGGAACCCATCATTCTACTAACATCATATTTCAGTATGTTAGTGTGTTTTAAAACAGATACAGAGAATGAGGGAAGGGCACTATGTTCAACTCTATGAAACAACACTGTAAGGAATGCAGCAGAGAATGACAATCTTGTTTTAGTAGGTTAGTAGGGTTGCAAACGCCTGCATTGAACTATAAGGTAAGTGGTATGCTCAGCTCTGGGAAAGGACACAGTGGGGATTGCATCATTCAACTAACGTCATGTTTCACTATGTTCGTAGTGTTAGAAAATAGATGCGGAGACCATGAGGGAAAGGCACTATGCTCAGCTCTGAGTAGAAAACACTGTGCGAAACGTAGCATTCAGTTACCATGTTGTTTCCCTAAGTGAGCAACGTTAGAGAACACGGGCATGGAAGTATAAGCAAAGGGTCATATACTCAAATCTGTGAAAGAACACTGTGGGGAACGCATCATTCAACTAACGTCAATTTTCACTAGGTTAGTAGTATTAACATACAGATGCAGAGGGAAGTGCAGTGTGTTCGACTCTGAACCATCACTGTGCGGAACGCAGCATTCAGTTACCATTGTTTTTAATGAATTTAGTAATGTCTGAAGACACATGCACGGATCTATAAACTAGGTTATAAACGCAACTCTGTGAAAGAGCACTGTGGGGAATGCATCATTCAACTAACATCGGGCTTCACTCTGTTAGTGCGTTTGTAAATAGATGCAGTGAAGAAGGAGGGAAGTGCACTACATTCAACTCTGTGAAACAACACTGTAAGGAATGCAGCAGACAGTGAAAATCTTGTTTTAGTAGGTTAGTAGGGTTGCAAACGCCTAGCATTGAACTATAAGGGAAGTGGTATGCTCGGCTGTGGGAAAGAACACAGTGGGGATTGCATCATTCAACTAATGTCATGTTAGCAGTGTTAGAAAATAGATGCAGAGACCGTAAAGGAAATGCAGTATGCTCAACACCGAGAAACAACAATGTGCAGAATGTAGCATTCTGTTACTATGTGGTTTCAGTAAGTTAATGACGTTAACAAACACAGTTGGGGCAAGTGGTTGGCTCAGTGGGTTAAGCGTCTGACTTCAGAGGCATCGAGGGCGTCTGTGATGGAGCCGGCCAGGCCTAAAGTTTGGCTTTCAGGGCCTGACTCCCCAGTGGGCCTGGCTCCAGTCTGGCCCCCGGACAGCCATCGTGCCTCTGATTTCGGGTTTGGGGACTGTTGTTGTGACGTCCACATTACATGGGAAGGAAGCTTGCACTGCTCTGGGGTTCCATGTCCACGGGGACCCCAGACCGGGAACAGGGCTGCCCATAGGGCCAGAGCCATTGCTTGGGATAGGGTTCTGGCCTGCCGCGTCACCTCGGCCAAAGCGGCACTAGTCCCGCAATCTCCCCAGAGGCCTGAAATGAGTGCCCTTGCACGGGGCCAGCTCAGGTGAAGGGTTCGGTGACCCTGAGGGCTAGGTCTAGGGTTAGGGCCCAAGCCCAGGATGATCCAGGCCCAAAATGCCGGCAGTGCCGTGGTCCACCCAGAGGGCTGAGTTGAGGGCACATGGCACGGTGCCCGCCAGGCTTAGTGTTTGGGTTCCAGGGCCCGTCACCTCGGTGGGCCTGGCTACGGTGCGGCCTCCGAACACCCGTCGTTCCTCCGTTTCCGGGCTCTGCACACGTCGTGTTGATTTTCTACATCCATGACACGGAAGCCTATCCCACTTCTGGGCCCCGGGACCGTGACCTTCTTGGACTGAGACCTTGGCTCTCCATGGGGCCAGAACCTTGTCTAGGGTTAGGGTGGGGTCCGGGGGGAGTGGCCAGTGTCAAAGCAGCACCAGTCTTGCGATCTCCCTGGAGGCCTGAAATGAGGGCCCATGTGATAGGCTGCCTCAGGTGTAGGGTTCCCATGAGCCTGAGGGGTAGGGCTAGGGGTAGGGTGTGGTTAGGGCCAGGGCTGGGGTTAGCGCTCGAGCCCGGGACGCTCCAGGGCCTGACCTGTGGGCAGTGCTGTCTTCCACTTAGAGGGCTGAGTTGAGGGCACAGGGCACGGTGCTGGCCAGGCTTAATGTTTGGGTTCAAGGGCCTGCCTCCTCGGTGGGCCTGCCTACAGTGGGGCCTCTGGAAACCCATCGCCGCCATCGAAGCTCGGCAGACCTCACGGTGATGTTCCGAGGATGCCTGCACTGCTTCTGTGTCCCGGGTCATGGTGTTCTCAGACTGAAGACTCGGCTTCCCATGGGGCCAAAGCCTTGGCTAGGGTTATGGCGGCATCCTGCGGAGTGGTCAGGGTCAGGGACAGTGGTCAGCGACCTTCCTGGAGGGCTAAATGGAGGCCAAATGTGTTGGACCGTGTTAGGTGATGCATTCAGGTAGCCTGAGGGGCGGGGCTAGGGTTAGGGTTTGGTGGAAGACTGGGAATATGGTTGGAGCCCGAGCCCAGGACGCTCCAGGGCCCAATACCCTAGCAGTGCCGTGGTCCACCCAGAAGGCTGTGTTGAAGGCACCTGTGACAGTGCCGTCCAGACCTAATGTTAGGCTTCCAGGGCCTGCCTCCTCGTAGGCCCGGCCCTGATGGTCCCCTGGATAGGCATCTTGCCCCTGATTCCAGAATTTGTGACTGATTCAGTGATGTTCCATGTTCCATGCCGAGGAAGCCTGCACCGCTCTGGGGCCCCAGGCCCGTGGGGTCACAGACTGGGGACGCAGCTCCCGGTGGAGCCAGAGCCTTTTCTAGGGTTAGGGTTGTGGCTTGGGGAGTAGCCAGGGCCAAAGCGGCACCAGTCCAACGATCTCCCTGGAGGGCTGAACGGAGGGTCCATGCACCATGCAGGGTCTGGTGAAGAGTTCTGGTGAGCCTGGGGGGCAGGGCTAGCATTAGGGTATGGTGGAGGGCGAGGGCTACGGTTAAGGACCGAGCCCGGAATGCTCCAGGAACCGGTCCGCTAGCAGTGCTGTGGTTCACCCGAAGGGCTGAGTTGAGAATGCATGGCACGGTGTCGGCCAGGCTCAGTGTTTGGTTTCCAGGGCCCACGACCTCGGTGGACCCGGCTATGGTGGGGCCTATGGACACCCTTAGTGCTGCTGTTTCCGGGCTCAGTGAATGTCGTGGTGATGTTCAACACCTCATGGCGAGCACGCCTGCACCACTTCTGAGCCCTGGGTCTGCGGCTTTCTTGGACCGAGGACTGGGCTCCACATGGGGCCAGAGGTTTGGGTAGGGTTATACTTGCAGCTGGGAGAGTCACTGGGACCTAAGTGGCACCAGTCCTGCCATCTCCATGGAGGGCTGAATGGGTGACTGGGGACCCCACCATAGCCGGGCCCTGGTCTGAGAAACTCGCGGAATTGGGGCCCCGGAGTGGAGTAGGATACCTTGGCATGGCACGTGGAATATCACCACAACAGTTGCGAAGCTCCTGAACAGCAGAATGACAGGTGTCAGGGCACGGTCGGCACCGTACCAGGAGCCCTCCATTCAGCTCTCCCGGTGGACCTCAGCACTGTTGGTGGATCAGTTCCTGGAGCGTCCCAGACTCGGGTCCTAACCCTAGCCCTAGCCCTCCACCACACCCTTAGCCTAGACCCGCTCCTCAGGCTCACCAGAACCCTACACATGGCCGGGGCCTGCTTATGGGACCACCATTCAGCCCTCCAGGGAGATCGCAGGACTGGTGTGGCTTCGGACCTGGCGACTCCGCCGGCCACAACCCTAACCCTAGCCAAGGCTCTGGCCCGTGGGGAGTGGCATCCCTGGTCTTTGAACCCCACGGACATGGAGCCCCGGAGCGGTGCACGCTTCCTTGGCATGGAACTTGGAATATCACCACAGCAGTCAGCAAGCCCAGAAACAGTGGCACGACTGGAGTCCAGGGCCCCCACCAGAGCCGGGCACACCTAGGAGGCATGCCCTGAAAGCCAAACACTAGGCCTGGTCAGCACCGTCCTAGGCGCCCTCCATTCAGCCCTCCAGGTTGATGATGGCACTGCTGGCAGATCCATTCCTGGAGCTTCCCGGGCTTGGGCCCCGACCCTAGCCCTAGCTCTCCACTGCACACTAACCCTAGCCCACCCATCAGACTCACCAGAACCCTACACCTGACTCTGCCTTGTGCATGAGCCTTCCGGTCAGCCCTCCACGCAGATCGTGGGACTGGTGCCACTTTTTCACTGGTGTCTCCCCCGGCCGCAACTCTAACCCTAGACAAGGTTCTGGAGTCATGCGTAGCCACGTGTCCGGGTTGACGAACCCCGTGGACAAGGGAGCCCAGAGCGGTACAGGCATCCTTGGCAGCGAACGAGAAAATTCACCGTGACAGTTGCCAAGCCCAGAAACAATGGCCGACGGGTGTCAGTGGGCCCACTCGTAGCAGGTCCCACTAAGAAGGAGGGCCCTGGAAGCCCAACACTAGCCATGGCTGGCACCATCCCAGGCACCCTCCATTCAGCCCGCTGGATGGACCATGACACTGCCGGCAGCATCCCGGCTCAGGCCCTAACCCTAGACCTAGGCCTCCACCACACCCTAACCTTAGCCCTACCCCTCAGGCTCACCGGAACCATACACCTGAGCCCGCACCGAGCATGAGCCCTCATTTCAGCCCTCCCAGGGGATCGTGGTGCTGGTGTCCCTTCGGCCCTGGCCGCTCCCCCAGATGCCGTGCAAACCCTTGCCAAGGCTCTGGCCCCATGCGAAGCCAAGTCCTCCGTCCGAGAACACCGCGAACCCGGGGCCCAGGAGGGGTGATGGCATCCTCGTCACGGAGTGTGAAACATCAAAGGGACATTCGCCGAGACCGGATATGGAGGCACAACGGGTTTCCAGATGCCCCATTGTAGCCAGGCCCACCAAAGAGATGGGCCCTGGAAGCCAAATGCTAAGTCTGGCTGCATCGTGCCATGAGCCTTCAAATCAGCCCTCTGGGTAACCATGGCACTGCTGGCGGATCGGGCGCTGGAGGGCCCCTGGCTCGGGCCCTAACCATAGTCCTAGCCGTCCACTATACCAGCTGCTTTGGCCCTGACTGCTCCTATAGACACCGCCCTAACCCTAGGCCAGTCTCTGGCCCCATGGGGAGACGAGTCCTCGGTAGGAGAACGCTGCGGACCCTGGGCTCAGAAGCGGCGCGGGCTTCCTCAGCATGGAGCATGGAACATCACCGCCTTGATCGATGAGCCCTGAAACCGCGGCACAACGGCTGTCTGTGGGCTCTACAAGAGCTGGGCCCACTGAAGATGCGGGCCCTGGAAGCCAAACACTAGGCCTTGCAGGCACCGTCCGAGGCGCCCTCAACTCAGCCCTCTGGGTGGACCATGACACTGCTGGTGGATCGGTTCCTGGAGCATCTTGGAATCGGGCTCTAACCTTAGCCCTCGCCCTCCACCACACCCTAACCCTAGTCCCGCATCTCAGGCTCTCCTGAACCCACCACCTAACACAGCCCCAAGCATGGGCCCTCGTTTTAGGCCTCCAGGGAGATCACGGGACTGGTGACGCTTTGGCCCTGGTGATTGCCCCCACTGCAACCCTAACCCTAGCCAAGGCGCTGGTTCATGGGGAGCCACGTCCCTGGTCTGAGAACCACGCAGACATGGGGTCCCGGCGCGGTGCACGCTTCCTCGACATGTAACGTGGAACATCACCGCATCAGTCACCAAACCCAAAATCAGGAGCACCACGGTTTCTGGGGCCCCTCCACAGCTTGGCGTACCAAGGAGGCGGGCCCTGGAAGCCAAACGCTAGGCCTGGCCGGCACTGTCCCTGGCACCCTCAACTCAGCCGTCTGGGTGGACCACAGCAGTGCTGACAAATCGGTTCTTGGAGCGTCCCAGACTCGGGCCCTAACCCTAGCTCTAGCTGTCCACCCCAACCTAACCCTAGCCCTACCGCTCAGGTGCACAGGAACCCTACACCTGACCTGGCCCTGTGCATGAGCCCTTAGGTCAACCGTCCAGGGAGTTTCCGGGACTGATGACCTTTCTGCCCTGGCGACTCCCCCAGCGGCAACCCTATCCCTCGCCGTCACTCTGGCCCCATGGGGAGCCGAGTCCCCTATCTGAGAACACCGCAGACATTGTGCCTGAAAGCGGCTTGGCACATGGATCATCACCGTGCCATTTCCAATGCCCAGATGCAGCTGTCCGAGCACGCTCATGGGGTCCAGCTGTAGCCTGGCCAAAAGAGGAGGCTGGCCTTTGAAGCCAAGGCTGAAGGCCCACTGGCGCCCTGCTATGCGATCTCAACTTAGCCCTCCAGGAGACCACTGCACTGCTGGTGTTTCAGTGCCTGGAGCCCCCTGGGATCTCCTCCTATCCCTCACCCTATCCCGACACCCAACCTGAACCCGACCCCTAGCCCTACCTCTCCTCATAACTCTACACCTGACCCGCACCCCTGCATGCCCACTCATTCAGCCCTCCAGGGAGATGGCGGGCTGGTGTCGCTTTGGCCATGGAGATTCCCCCAGACTTAACCCTAGCCAAGGCTCTGGCGCCATGGGGGCTCCTCTCCAGACGACACTTTTCCACAAAACCTGTGACCTGCGGACTCCTCAGCTAGATGTTAAAGGTCGCTTTTGCCCGGTATGTACACAGACCAGTAAATCTCGCTAAAAAGATGTCAACGTGTGTTGTGATCAATGTGGTATATTGACTTTACCCTTTCTCTCTTCCAGCAGCAATGCTGGCAATAGTTCAGCCTGGGCCTGGAGGCTGCCGCTCCACTGTGGGGACTGTCGATCGTCCACACAGACACTGCCGTTGTCCAGTCAGTGGGTACGGAGAACTGTCATCCACAAAAACACTGTGGTTGCCCGGGTCTTGTTCGCCCTCATGGGGACGGGGACGTGTAGTCAACACTGACATTGAAGGTGTCCATGCCGCCAACGTGAGGACAGGGATTTGTCGTCCGCCTGGACACTGCAATTGTCTGGGTTGTGTCCCATCATCATGGGTTATAACTGGCGTGCCGTCCACAGGAACACAAAGGTCACAAGGCCCCATTCACATAGCCCAGGGCTGAGTTCTTATGCCCCAAGGCTTCTGAGGAGAATCGGTGGTCTCCAATCTTTTGGCGTCAGCAGGTGCCAGCCTGAGTGGAAGCCCTGGGCTGGAGTCTCTGCCTGCATGTCTGCAGGATACCTGTGGCCTGTGTGCCCGGCAGGCGGCTGTGGTAATGCTCGTGTGATCTCATGCTGAACGAAGGTCCTCAGGTGGAGAACGTCAGGACAGGGCAGAGAGCGTGAGGGACCGGGTGGAGAACCACCGGTGGGGCGGAGCGCCGTGGATGGGGTCAGTTGTATGCAGACCCACAACACTGAGGGTAGAAGGCTGGTGGAGATCGTGCTCTCTTCCTCCTCTGTGAGACTGGGCCAGGCTGGGGCTTTCCTGGCCCTTGCTGTTCTTGCAGCAGTGTCGGCTCAGAGATGTGTCTGCCAGGGCTGAAGCAGCTCCTTAAGTACACCTGGAAACCAGGCAAAGGAGGTGGTTTTAATCTGCTCTGCATAGAAGACGGTGGAGAGATTGGGTGGTCTCAATCAACTGATTCATCAATTTCCCCTGAATGTAATTTCCAGCATCTGATCCAGGTATGACCTGGAAAAGCAGCTTAACCCTTTTGCTTTGAGTTTCTTTCATCACATGATTCTGGTAAGAAATAATGAGAAACTGTATGTAAAAGCACACAGCTCATTTCTTGACACAGAAAACAATCAAAAACCGTAATTATTATTCATTATTATTTTTTCTTTTTTAGAAATTAGGAGAGTAGAGGAGAGATGAAAAGAAGTCAGGATGCTATGGGAAGAATGTTGCTAGTCTCATAATCAGATCTACTATAACTCAAGTTCCTTAATTGGGGATGAGTGAATCCCCAAATGCACCGATGAATCGGTATTCACCGATGAGTGAAAACTTATGTAACATTGGAATGGTCATTTACTTTCGAGTTCAAGCAACTACACAACTACATAAAAATATATACACTTGAAAACTCTCCGCCAACAGGAAAGATAAAACTCACCTAGCTGAGAGGATTGTTGAAGACACTGCAGTGTCCAGGAACTGTTTATGCATGCAAGGTATTAAACTCTCATGAAACCCTTGATACTTTTCATGATATTTGTCATGAAACCCTTTAATACTATTAGTGACCTTCAAATTCCTATCCTGCGACAAGTTCTTCTTGCAGAGAAGCCGGAGCAGATTGAAGTCCATGGGAGTTGGGTATCACTATGGGAGCTTTTGCTCGCAGATCAAGTAACTTCTGTGTTCTCTCCACATGAGCAGTGTGTTCTCTTCCTTCGTTTTAAGACAGAGGCACTGTACACTGGTGGGACATTTCTTTCCCCAACATCTTTGATGAAATTTTGGAAAACTCATTGGGACTTCAAACACAGGGTCTACATATTCACCCATTGGGTAGTCTACCAAATATAGTAAGAGTTTCCTTTCAACCAAAGGAATGAACTTCAGGTTCATTTACTTCAGGTCTCTACCATTTGCTTTACTGTGATGTAGCTTGTCTCTTTTGGCTATTCCAATTCCATTTCCAAGAAGTCTGCTTTTTAAAGATTCATCAAGATTTAAAGAAAGATTTAAAGTGGGGCGCCTGGGTGGCTTAGTCGGTTGGGCGTCCGACTTTCGCTTAGGTCATGATCTCGCGGTTCGTGGGTTCGAGCCCCGCGTCGGGCTCTGTGCTGACTGCCAGCTCAGAGCCTGGAGCCTGTTTCAGTCTGTGACTCCCTCTCTCTCTGACCCTCCCCTGCTCACGCTGTCCCTCTCTCTCTCTCTCTCTCCTAGAAATAAATAAAACATTAAAAAAAAATTTAAAAAAAATTTAAAAAAAGTCTCAAGTATCATCTTCTTTTTTCTTCTTTTATCAAGATTTTATTTTTAAGTAACTCTTCTCCTAGTGNCGGTTCGTGGGTTCGAGCCCCGCGTCGGGCTCTGTGCTGACTGCCAGCTCAGAGCCTGGAGCCTGTTTCAGTCTGTGACTCCCTCTCTCTCTGACCCTCCCCTGCTCACGCTCTCTCTCTCTCTCCTAGAAATAAATAAAATAAAGAAAGATTTAAAGAAAACAGAAGACAGCATAATGGAACCATTACCAACTCCCCATGTGTAAACCCATGCTCAGTCTTTGTCTTATATCTTCATATTTTAGGATACAGAGAAAGACACGTATACTCACACTTGCCAAGATGATGTCAAAGACAATAATCATGGATGATTTTCTCCTCATGTGAAATATTTCGTATTGCTGCCAAATGATCATCATGATTGAGCAAAACCAAACTATTCAAAAGAGCCAAAATATAAGGTGTAATGGGGAAATTCAAATGAATTTGATCCCTTAGGCAAAGATAATGCACTTATTACTTGTTTGGATTCCTGCTGCTGCTGCTCTGAGCTCAGACCTCTGGATAACGATCTCTGAGCCCAAAATAAACCTCCCTTCCAAGATCTCCGAGTGCCCCTTGGTTCTTCCACCAGGTGATCCAGACCAGAATCTGTACCATTTGGTTCCCTGACCGGGAAACCTAACTGCACTGGCCGGTTATCGCCACTGGTTTGGGAAAACAGCGAGGTGGAGTCGGAGCAAGGACTCGCAAAGGAGAAGGCACATCCTGCCTCAACTGTGGCAGGATCAAGCTCAGTTGCTTCTGGCCGGCCCCGCTCCACCATTTACGTGGGACTGGAGGAGACTTGGCCAATGAGGGGTGATCTGGCACCCTACTGTAGCCGGGCCCACACAAACCCTAAGCCTGGCCGGCTCCGTCCCACGCGCCCTCTCAACTCAGCCCTCCAGGTGGACCACTGCACTGGTGGCGGATCGCTTCATGGGGCATTCTGGGCTCTGAACCCTACCTCTAGCTTTAGCCCTCTGCCTAACCCTAACACTTGACCTACCCTTAAAGCTCACCAGAACCTTTCATCTGACGGGGCCGTGCGCATGGGCCTTCAGTTCAGCCCTGCAGGGAGATCTCGGGACTGGTGCCGCTTCAGCCCTGATGATTCCCCGGATGCAACCCTAACTGTAGCCAAGTTTCTAGTTCCCCATCAGGACCCGAGTCCTTGGTCTGAGAAAACCACGGACACGTGGCCTGGAAGCAGTACAGGGTAACCTGACCTGGCACATGGAACATCAACCTGCCATTTCCATAGCACTCATGGAGCTGCACGGGAGGGCTCCTGAGACCCACCTGTAGGCTAGCCCAAAGAGGAAGCCAGCCTTTGAAGCCAAGGCCGATGGCTGACCGGCACTCTCCTGTGCGCCCTCAACTAAGCCCTCTTGGGAGACCACAGATCCAGTGGACATGTGGGTTTAGTGCCGAGCTTGTTTCCTGAGGCCAACTGGGAATCCCAGTGTTCAACTGTCCTGGGCCCTGCTTGATTAAAGGGCCTGTCCCAACTCTCCAGGTGACTCTTTGGCCAGTGCTAAGCTGGTTTGGATCCATCCACGTTCAAGGGCGCATGGCAAGCCCACTGTCTTGGTGATTCGTTGGTAAAGAGTACGTTTGGAGACTTCCATGTCCAGGGCACATGGTGATCCCTCTGTCCGGCACACTGCTAGGCCTATTTGTGAGCTGGTTTGGAGCCATCCAAGTCTAAAGCCATGTGCTGACTCCTGTTTCGAGGGGACACCTCGACTTATTGGAGAGATATGTTCGAAAGCTCTTAGTCTGAAGGCTCCTGGGAAGAGCAGTGCTCTGGAGACCTGTTTGCCCTGTGCCTTGCTGGGTTGGAAGTCTCCAGGTCCAAAGGCATGGGATGAGTCTCCTGTCCACATGACTTTTTGACCTTAGACAGAGCAGAGTTGGCTGGTTTCTCGTCTGGATGCCCCCGGCAAGCCTCGTGTTCAGGAGACTTGATTGCCTCGTCTCTGCCGGGTAGGTGCTCTCCAGGTCAAGGGCACATGTTGAGCTCACTCTCCAGGTGACTCTTAGGCTAATGCAGAGCTATTTTGGAGTACTTTGTACTCTGAATGCTCCTCGCAAGCCCACAGTTAACCTATTGTGCTATGTTCTCTTGGAGAGCTTCATGTCCAAAGGCACATGGTGGGTACAACGTGCATGCAACTACATGGCACTGTGCGGAGGTGTGGTCAATGGTTCCAGTCCCATGGGCTCATGGTGATCCTGGTCTCCACATGATTCCTTGGCCTAGAGCAGACCTGGATTGGATGACTCATTGACAGAAGGTCCTTGCAAGCCCAGTGTTCTGTACACTTTATTACCATGTGTTCCCCTCCACTCCAGGGCTCCAGATCCAAGGACACATGGTGAGCCACTTGTCCAGGATACTCTTAGGCCTAGCACAAAGGTGGTTTGGAGACCGCCAGAACCAAGGGAAAGTAGTGAATGCACTCTCCATGTCACAACTTTGCCTAGCTCAGAGTTGGCCTGGAATGATCTTGGTCTGAAAGTTCCAGGCAAGTCTAATGTTCTGAAGACATGATTGCCCTTCAGTCTGCTGTGTTAGACGTCTCCAGGTCCGAGGGCATATGGTGATCTTACTGTTCAAGTGACTTCATGGCCTAGTTCAGAGATGGATTTTCAGACTCCAGGTCCCAAGGCATGTGTTGAGATCAGTGTCCAGGTAACTCCTTGGCCTAATTCCACTCTGGGTAGGAGAAACACTGGTCTCCCGGCTTTTGGTAAGCCCAGTGTTCTGGAGATTTGATTGTCCTCTTCTCTGCTCTGTTAAAGAGCTCCAGATCCAAGGACCTGTGGGGAATCCGCTGTCCAGGACACTGCTTGGCCAAGTTCTGTCCCAGGGAAGTGGTGAGCATGTTGTCCAGGTGACTACTTGGCATAGAGCAGAGCTGATTTGGAGGACACATTGTCTGATGACTATTGGCAGGCTCAGTATAGTGGAGACCTGCCCTGTGTTGCCCTGTGTTCTCCTAAATTGGAATGCTTGTGCTCTGAAAGCTCCTGTCAAGGCCAGTGTCTAGTGCAATCAATTGCCCCTCTCATGGACTGAGGGCTCTGGTCAGCTCTGTGTCCAGGTGAGTCCTTAGCCCAATGTTAAGCTGGGATGCAGGGCTCATGATAGAGCAAACTTCACCTGGCAAACATGGTGTTCTGAGGACTCAGCGGTAGTATGTGATACTGGATTCGAAGGCGTGTGGTCTGTGGGTGGCCGATCAGTCAAATGTCCGAGGAACGTTTTGTCCACTACTGAGGTGGATCAAATAGTTCATGACCAGAGGCCTATTTCCCAAAGACTCCCACTGTCTCCAGTGTTGTGACTCCATCTCCCAGAAGTTTTTTGTTTCAAAACAATTCCATCTGTGCCAGGTGTCTGTGGGCATGGTCCACATTGTGGAAGGCTGGGTCCGTCTGAGGTTCAGAACATTGATGTGTTCCCAAATGGGAACATTTACCAGAGTGCCCCACCGAACCTCACGGTGGGAAGGAGGTCCACGAGTCACCGGGTGCAGGCATGTGGACACTCAAGACCACAGAGGGGGAACCAATGTAGGTGCAAAGATGAAAGTGGAGTACAGACTCCACTAGTAAGAGGCCTCAGGCAAGAGGAGTGAGAAGCAAACTTGCCATCAGCAGTGGCGGGAACAGGGCAGGCAAGGGGAATGGCAGCAGAAAGAGCTGTGGTGGCATTACCGTGTATCTCGGTTTTTATTTCTATTATTGCCTTCCGTCTTCCTTCTTTTCTCTTTACTCTTTTGTTTTCCCTCTCAGTTCACGTGTTTGTTTGATTTGTCTGTGTGTTTGTGTGTTTCTGCTCCCAGTGTGTTTGCTGTCTGTTTTCTTCTCCCAGGCTACTTCAAGAAACAAGCCATGTACACATGGTGGAGAGTCCCAAATACGAATAGGAAAATAAAATAACCAAGGTCTCAACAAGAGAGACCAAGAGATACCATTCAAAGAACACTTTCTGAAAGGATAGGCCCTGGACAAAGAGTCTTCTTGGATACAGCAGCACTCACAGGTGCAGAGAGCATAACAAGTTTTTTAAATTGACAGATAGAAAGCTAACCAAAATGATGAAACGAAAGTGCTCTCCTCAAAAGAAATTCCAAGAAAAATCGGCAGCTAAAGAACTGCTCAAAACAGATATAAGCAGCATAACGGAACATGATTTTTAAACAATAATCATAAAATTAATCGCTGGGCATGAAAAAGCATAGAGTACATCAAAGAAACTATGGCTACAAGCAACATGGAATTTAAAAATAGGCATGATTAATTTAAAATGTCATAAATGAGATACATAATAAACTGGAGGCATCCCATGCATGGAGTGAAGAGGCAGAAAGGAGAATAAGTGATTTAGAAGACACCATTATTGAAAGAGAAGAAACTGAGAAAAAAAGAGACAAAATGATCTAGGAACATGAAAGAAGAGTTCGAGAGCTCAGTGATAGAGTCAAACGCAACAAGATCCATATCATAGGAATCCCAGAAGAGGAAGAGAGAGAGAAAGGTGCTGAAGGAGTCCTGGAACAAATTATAGTAGTGAACTTCCCCAACCTGGGGAAGGAAGTAAACGTCATGACTACCTAAAACGATCTACACATTCAATGCAAATCCAATCATAATTGCACCAGCATTCTTCTCAAAACTAGAACACTCTATACTAAAATTTGTATGGAACCACAAAAGACCTCGAATAGCCAAAGTTATGTTGAAGAAGATAAGCAAGAATGGAGACATCATCATCCCAGACTTTAGCCTCTCCTACAAAGCTGTCATCATCAAGACAGTATTGGCGCAAAAACAGACACATAGACCAATGGAATCGAATTGAGAACTCAGAATTGCACCCAAAAGTATACAGCCAACGAATCTTTGACAAAGCAGGAAAGAGTGTCCAATGGAAAAAGAGCCTCTTTAACAGATGGTGCTGGGAGAACTGGACAGCAACATGCAGAATAATGAAACCAGATCATTTTCTCACACCATACACAAAAATAAACTCAAAATGGATAAAGGAAACTTAACAGAGGACCGTGGGGGAGTAGAAGGGGAGAAACAGTGGAGAAGGGGAGGAGAGGCAAACCACGACAGACTCTTGAATGCTGAGAACAAACTGACAACAGATGGGTGTGGGGGGAGGAGGGAGATGGGCAAGGAAGGGGGCACTTGGGATGAGCGCTGGATGTTATATGGAAACCAAGTTGACAATAAACTATTTGTAATAAATAAATACATAAACATTAAAGAAAAGAATTTAAAAAACCAATGGATAAAGGACCTGAATGTGAGACATGAAACCATCAAAACCCTAGAGGAGAAAGCCAGAAACAACCTCCTCGACCTCCACCACAGCAATTTCTTACTTAATAGATTCCCAAAGGCAAGAAAATCAAGAGAAAAAATGAACTATTGGGACTTTATCAACATTAAAAACTGCACAGCAGAGGAAAAAATCCATAAACCTAGCAGGCAACCGACGGAATGGGGAAAGATTTTTGCAAATACATACAAATATAAAGGGCTAGTATCCAAAATCTATAAGGAACTCCCCAAACTCCACACCCAAAAAACAAACAATCCAATGAAGAAAAGGGAAAAATATATGAACAGACACGTCTCTAAAGAGGATATTTAGATGGCCAACAGACACATGAAACGATGCTCAGCATCCCTCTTCATCAGGGAAATACAAATCACAACCACACTCAGGCCAGTCAGAGTGGCTAAAGTGAGAAAATGAAAGGACTCTAGATGCTGGCGAGGATGTGGAAAAAGGGCACCCTCCTTCACAGTTAGAATGTAAACTGGTGCAGCCCCTCTGGAAAACAGTGTGGAGGTTCCTCAATAAACGAACAATAAAACTCCAGCAATAGCACTACTTGGCTATTGTAACCCAAGGAATACAGGAGTGCTAATGCATCGGGGCACGTGTACCCCGATGTCCATAGCAGCACTATCAACCATAGCCAAAACATGGAAAGAACCAAAGTGTCCATCATCTGACCAATGGATCAAGAAGATGTGGTATATCTACACATTGGAATACTACATGGCAATGGAAAAGAATGCAATCTGGCCATGTGTAGCAACACAGATCGAAATTGAGGGTGTTATGCTGAGTGAAATAAGTCAGGCAGAGAAAAACTGATACCATATACATATCTAGGAAGGTTATATAGGTATATAGGAAGATTAAGAGGAACTTAATGTAGGACCATGGAGGAGAAGAAGGGGGAAATAGTAGGGGAGAGGGAGGGAGGCAAACCATATGAGACCCTTGAATGCTGTGAACAAACTGAGGGCTAATGGGGGTGGGGTAGAGGGCAAAGGGGGTGATGGGTATGTTGGAGGGCACGTGTGGGGATTAGCACTGGGTAGTATATAGAAAATAGTTTGAGAAGGAGGGCACTTTGGGGATGAGCACTGTTATGTAGAAACTAATTTGACAATAAACTATTTGTAAAAAAAAAAGAAAATAGTTTGAGAATAAACTAAAAAAAGAAAAAACAGAAAAAGAACACTGTGGAGAACACCTCATTCAACTACCATCATGTTTAACTATGTGAGTAGTGATTAAAAACAGATCTGCCCTCTTCTCCCGCTTCGTCCTCCGTTAACTTTCTCCTAATCCAACTATATGTGCAAACATATGGTATTTGTCCCTCTCTGCCTGACTTATTTCGCTCAGCATTAACACCCTCTAGTTCCATCCATGTTGCTACACATGGCCTGATTTCATTTGAGAATAAGGGCGAAAATAGTAGGGGAGAGGGAGAGAAGTAATCCATGAAGGCTCACCTCTTGAATGCCTAGAACAAACTGAGGACAGGGGGGTGAGAGGAAGGAAAAGGGTGATGCACATAGAGGAGGGCATTTTTGTGATGAGCACTGGGTGTTATATGTAAACGCACTTCACAGTAAACTATTTTTAAATGTAATAATAAATAAAACAGATGTGGTAACCAATGAGTAAAGTCTAGTTCATTCAACTCTGTGAAACAACCGAATGCCACATTCAGCCAAAAGCTTGTTTCACTCAACAATGTGTGAGAACCCAGGCCTGGAAGTATAAGCAAATTGTTGTTTACTCAGCTCTATGAAAGAATACTCTGGGGAACCCAACATACAACTAACATCATGTATCAGTATGTTAGTAGTGTATGAAAACAGATGCGGGGGATGAAGGGCGAAGTGCCTCTGTGCAACCCTGTGATACAACACGGTGCAGAATACAGCATTCAGTTACAGTCTTGTTTCACTACATTAGTAATGTTAGGAAACACAGGCCTGTATAAGGAAAATGGTATTGAAGTCAACCCTGTGAAAGAGCACTGTGGGGAATCCATCATTGAACTAACATCATATTTCACTATGTTACTGTGTTTTAAAACAGATGGGGAGAATTCTGAGGAAGGGCACTATGTTCATCTCTATGAAACAACACTGTAAAGAATGCAGCAGACAGGGACAATCATGTTTTCGTAGGTTAGTAAGGTTAGAAAACACATGCATTGAACTATAAACTCTGTGAAAGAGCACTGTGGGGAACCTATCATTCCACTAACATCATGTTTCACTCTGTTAGTGTGTTTGAAAACAGATGCGGTGAATAGTGAGGAAAGTGCAACTAAAGTGCTACTAAAACAATCTTGTTTTAGAAAGTTAGTAAAGTTTGAAAACACATGTATTGAACTATAACATAAGTGGTATGCTCATCTCTGGGAAAGAACACAGTGGGGAATGCATCATTCAACTAACGTCATGTTTCGCTATGTAAGTAGTGTTAGAAAATAGATGCAGAGACCATGAAGGAAATGCAGGATGCTCAACATCGAGAAACAACAATATGCAGAATATAGCATTCAGTTACTATATGGTTTCAGAATGTTAGTGACGTTAAAAAACACAGTTGGGGCACGTGGTTGGCTCAGTGGGTTAAGCGTCAAACTTTGGCTCAGGTCATGATCTCTTTAGTTTCGTGGGTTCAGAGCCTGGAGCCTGCTTCAGATTCTGTATCTCCTTCTCTCTCTGGCCTTTCCTTGTTCCCGATGTCTCTCTCTCTCTCCGAAATAAATAAAACATTTTTTATAAAGTAAAAGAAAAAGCAGGCATGGAGGTCATGGACTCAACTGTGAAAGAACACTAAGGAAATGCCACAGTCAACTAACGTCAATTTTCTGTATATTAGTGTCAGAAATCAGATATGGAAAGAAGGAAAACATATGCTATATGCTCCATGTGGAGAAACAACAGTTTGTGGAATGCAACATTCAGGTATAATCTTGTTTCACTCAGTAGTCTGAAAAAGCATGAATCAAAGTAAACGGGAAGGTTTATCTACTCAGCTTTGTGAAAGAACACTGTGAGGAAAGCATTATTCAATTATCTTCTTTGTTTCAAGAAGATAGCAATGTTTGAAAACCCATTCTTAAACATAATTTATGGGTCATATACTCAATTCCGTGAAAGAACACAGTGCACAATGAGCGTTCACTTACAATCTTCTTTCACTGTGAAAACATATGCATAATATGAATCTTATATACTCAAATCTATGAAAGAACACTGTGGAACACCCGTCTTTCCACTAACATCGTTTTTCCCTATGTTAGGAGTGTTACCATACAGATGCGGAGAACAATGTGGAAAGTCGAATATCAGCTCTCTGAAACAACACTGTGTGGAAAACATCACTCAGATTCCAAATTGTTTCCCTAAGTTACTAATGTTCCAAAACACATGACTGGAAATGTAAGTATTATATATTCAACTTTGTGAAAGAACAGTATGTGGAATGAAGCAATTTCTGACCATCTTGTTTCCCCCTCAGTTAGTAATGTTTGAAAGCACATGTTTAAGTGTTCTATACTCAACTCTATGAGAGAACACTGAAGAACTTGTCTTTCCACTAACATATTTCATTAGGTTAAAAATGTTAGAATCCAGATGTGGAGACCTATGAGGGAAGTGCAGTACGTACCTTCAGCCCTCTGAAATGACCCACTATGGCATGCTTTAAACAGTTACCATCTTGTTTCACTAAGGTAGTTATGTTTGAAAAGACCTGTATAGAAGCATTAGGGAAGTATTAGATACTTCACTTCTTTCACTTCAGTGAAAGAACCTTGTGTAGAATGCATAATTCAGTCACCATACTGTTCCAGAAATTAGCTGTGTTTGAAAACACATGTACTGAAGCATTACAGAAGTGTTATATACTCAACTCAGTGAAAGAACCCTGTGCAGAATGCAGTATTTAGTTACCATCATGTTTCATTAAGATAGTAATAATTGAAAACACATGCTTAGTTGTAAAAGATAATGGTTATATACTCTACACTGTGAACCCTGTGCAGAACGCAGCATTCAATTAACATCTTGTTTCACTAAGATAGCAATGTATGAAAACAAATGCTAAGCTGTAAAAGGTAAAGGTTATATAACAAACTCTGTGAAAGTGCAGAAAGCAAGTATTCAGTCACCATCTTTCTCACTAAGTCAAAATGCATGAAAACACATTCTTTGAAGTATGAGGGAAGTGTTATATACTCAAATCTGTGAAAGAAAACTGCAGAATGCATCGTTAAATCTTATTTCACGAACTTTTGTATGAAATCACAAGTTTAGAACAATAAGGGAAGTGTTATATAAGTGTTATATACCCGACTCAGTGAAAACAGTGTGGATTGCCAAATTCAGTACCATCTTGTTTCACGAATATAGTAACGTATGAAACCCTTTCTTAGATGTAAAAGAATTGTTTCACTAATTAGAAACCACATGTATAGAATTATAAGGGAAGTATATACTCAGTGAAAAACAGGGTGAGGTATTCATTTCCATATTGATGCGTTAGGTACCCAATCAGTGAAGGCACAAAGTGCGGATTGCGGCATTCAGTGACCATCTTGTTTCACTAAGTCATAACGTGTGAAAACACATTCTTTGTAACATAAGCGAAGCGCTGTGTTTTCGACTCTGTGAAAGAACACTGTGTGCGAAGCAGCATTCAGTTACCATCTTGTTTCACTAAGTTAGAAACGTTTTGAAGCACATGTATAGAAGACTATAAAAGAAGTGTTTATATACCTGACTTAGTAAAACAACACGGCGCGGAAATGCAGCATTCAATTACCGTCTTGTTTCACTCAGATAGTAACGCATGAAACCCAGGCTGTGGCGTAAAAGGCAAGGCGTTTCTACTTAACTCTGTGAAAGACACAGTGCAGGAAGAAGCGGTTCTTTACCATCTTGTGTGACTAAAGTTTGTAATATTGAATTTTTAAAAATGTTTTATTTATTTCTGAGAGAGAGAGAGAGGTGTGAGCAGGGGAGGGTCAGAAAGAGGGAGACACAGAATCTGAAGCAGACCCCTGGCTCTGAGCTGGCATTCACCAAGAGCCTGATGCAGGGTTCAAACCCACGAATCGTGAGATCATGACCTGATCTCAGTCGGATGCTTAACCGACTGAGCCACCCAGGCGCCCCAAGTTCGTAATTTTGAAAACACATACATGGAACTCTAAGGTAATAGTGTCATGTACTCAACTCTGTGAAAGAATACAGTGGGGAACCCATCATTCAAAGACTGTGCGGAATGCAACTTTCAGCTATAGTCTTGTTTCATTAAGTCAGGAATGTTTCGAAACCACATGCATGAACGTGTAAAGTAAGTGATAAGCATCATTCAACTAACATCCTGTTTCACTGTGTTGGAAAGTTTTAGAAAACAGATGTGGAGACAAAAGAGAAGTGCAGTGTCCTCAACTGTGAAAAAACAAAGTGGAGAAAGCAGCATTCAGTTACCATCCAGTTTCACTAAGTTAGGAATAGTTGAAAACACATGCATGGAAGTATATGTAAGTGTTATATACTCAACTTTGTTAAAGAACAATGTTGGGAATCGTGTTGTTTCAGTATGTTTGTAGTGTTAGAAAACAGATGCGAAGGCCAAAGAAGGAAGTGCAGTAACCTTAGCTAAATGAAAGAACACGGTGCGGAATGTAGCATTCAGTTACCATCTTTCACTTGTGTCATGTTTGAAACCACATGCATGGAAGTATAAGGTAAGTATTATGTACTCCACTCTGTGAAAGGACACTGTGGGTATCATTCAACTACCATCTTATTTCACTACATTAAAAGTGTTAGAAAACATATGTGACACCAATGAAGGAAGTGTAGTATCCTCTGGTTTGCCATATAACACTAGGCTGAGTGCAGAATTCTGTTACCATTTTGTTTCATCACGTTTGTAATATTGAATTTTTAAAAATGTTTTATTTATTTCTAAGAGAAAGAGAAAGAGGGAGAGAGAGAGAGACAGAGAGAGGTGTGAGCAGGGGAGGGTCAGAGAGAGGGAGACACAGAATCTGAAGCAGACCCCAGGCTCTGAGCTAGCTATCACCACAGGGGCTGATTCAGGGTTCAAACCCACGAACCGTGAGATCATGACCTGATCTCAGTCGGATGCTTAACCTGACTGAGCCACCCAGGCGCCCCAACTTGGTAATTTTGAAACCCATCATTCAAAGACCATCTTAATTCTTGAAGCCAGTAGTGTAAGAAAAGAGACGGGGAGATCAATGAGGAAAGCGCCGTATCCTCAGCTCTATGAAACAACACCATTTAAAAAAATTTAAAACAGATTCGAAGACCAATGAAGGAAGGGCATTGTGCTCGACTCCATGAAACAACACTGTGTGGAATGCATCATTCAATTACCATCTTGGTTCATTAAGGTACGAATGGTACCACATGCATGGACTAAAAGATAAGTGATGTATCCTCAACTCTGTGACAGAAATTGGGGACCCAATTATTTCACTAAAATCTTGTATCATTATGTTAGAAGTGTTAGAAAGACGTGGAGACAAATGAGAGAAGTGCAGTATCCTCAGCTCAAGGATGTGCTGAATGTGTGGGCAGTGTGCAGAATGCAGCATTCAGTTACCATATTGTTTCACTAAGCTAATGAGGCTTGAAACAAGAAGCATGTAAGCGTAATATAAGTGTATCATACTCGACTCCTTGAAAGAACACTGTGTGGAACCCAACATGCAACTACCGTCTTGTTTCACTAAGTGAGTCATGTTAGAAAACAGATGCTGAGATCATTCAGGAAAGTGCAGTTTCCTGAGCTCTTTGAAACAACATTGTGCAGAATGCAACATTCAGTTACTGTCTTGTTTCACTAAGTTAAGGATGTTTGGAAACATATGCCTAGTGTATAGGGTAAGTGATTTATACTCAACTTTGTGAAAGAACTCAATGGAGAACCCATCATCTAACTCACGTGTTGTTTCACTCTATTAGTAGCGTTAGAAAACAGAGGCAGAGACCAATGAGAGAAGTGCAGTATCCTCATCTCACTAAAACAGCACTGTATGGAAGGCAGAATTCAGTTACCATGGTGTTTCACTAAGTTAGGAATATCTGAAAACATATGCATGGCACTGTGTGATAAATATTATCTACTCAACTGTGTAAGACGTCATTGTGGGCAACCCATCATTCAAATACCAAGTGATTTTACTAAGTCACTTAGAAAACAGACGAGGAGACTCTTCAGCTCTATGAAGAACGCTGTGCAGGGTGCAGCATTCAGGTACCATATAGTGTCACTAAGTAGGTAATATTTGAAAACACACGCATGGAAGTTTAAGGTAGGTGATCTATACTCAATTCTATGAAAAAAAATACTGGGGAGAGGGGAACTGATCATTCAACTAACATCCCATTTTGCTAGGTTAGAAGTGTTAGAAAACAGATACAGAGACCAATGAGAATAGTGTAGCTATTTCACCTCTGCGAAACAACAGTGAGCAGCATGCAAGCATTCAGTTAACATCTTGTTTCTCTAAGTTAGTAATGTTTGAAAATACATGCATGGAACTATAAGGCAAGGGTTTTATATTTCACTTTGAGAAGAACACTGTGGCGGACCCATCATGCAACTAAAATCTTATTTCGCTAAGTTAGGAGTGTTAGAAAACAGATTTGGAGACCAATGAGGGACGTGCAGGATTCTACCTCTGTGAAACAACACGACGTTGAACGCACCATTCTGTTACCATCTTATTTCACTAAGTTGAAAACACATACATGGAGCTATATATAAGGTAAGTGTGATGGATTGAAGTTTGTGAAAGCACACTGTGGGGAAGCCATCATTCAACTAAAATCTTGTTTCACTAAGTTAGTAGTGTTAGGAAACAAATGTGGAGACCAATGAGAGGAGTGCAGTGCCCTCAGGCAAAGGAAGAACACTAAACCGAATGCAGCCTTCAGTTACCATTTGTTTCACTAATTCAGTAATGATTGAAAACACAAGCATGGAAATGTAACGTAGGTGTTCGATACTCAACTTGTTGAAACAACACGGTGTGGAACCCTACATGCAACTAACATCTTGTTTCACTATGTTCGGGGTGTTAGAAAACAGGTGCTGAGACCACTGAAGGAAGTGTAGTTTCCCGAGCGCTGTGAAACCACACTGTGTGGAATGTAACATTCAGTTACCATCTTGTTTCACAAAGTTAGGAATGTTTGAAATCAGATGTATGGAAGTAAAAGGTCAATGATACATACTCAACTCTGTAAAAGAACATTGTGAGGAACCCATCATTAAACGACCATATTATTTCACTAAGTTAGTAGTGTTAGGAAAGAAATGTTGAGACCAGTGAAGGGCGTGCAATGTCCCCAACTCTGTGAAACAACGCTGTGCTGAAAGCACCATTCTGTTACCATCTTGTTTCACTAAGTTCGTGATTATTGGAACTATAAACTAAATGTTATGTACTCCACCTTGTGAAAAAACACTGTGGGGAACCCATCTAAATTTTGCATTCAAAAACAAAAGTATACGGAAACAAATGCAAAAGATAATATAACAATACAAGCTCTCTGAGATGCGGCAAAGGCAGTCCTAAGAGGAAAGTACATGGTACTCCAGGACTATTTTAAGAAGTTAGCAAAAGCACAAGTGCAGAGTCTAACAGCTCCCCTAAAGGAACCAGGGGGAGAGCCACAAGAACACCCCAAACCCAGGAGGAGAAGAGAAATAGGAAAAAAATCAGAGCAGAAAGAAACAAAACAGAAACCAAAGAAACAGTGGAACAGATCAATGAAACCAAGAGGTGGTATTTTTGCAAAAAAGAAACACATTGACAAACCTCTTGCCAGGCTCTTGAAAAAGAAGAGAGCACTCCAAGAGACCAAATCATGAATGAAAACGGACTTAGGACAACCGCCCCCTCAGCAATACAAGAAATGACCAAGGAATATTATGAAAAATTATGCGCCAACACAGGGACAACTTAGAAGAAAGAGACAAATTCCTGAACACACACTCACTACCAAAATTCACACGGGAAGAGAGAGAAAATGTGAACAAACCCATAGCTACTGAAGAAAATGATTCCTTTCTCAAAATCATATCGCAACATATAAGAGCCCTGGGCCAGATGGCTGCCCTGGGAAATCCTACCCCAGTTATTGAAAACACAATGAATACCCATTTTTCTCAAGCTATTGCAAGGAACAGAAACCGAAAGAAACCTCCGGAGTCATTTTATGAAGCCAGTATCGCTTGGATTCCCGAACCACACAGAGACGCCTCCAAAAAAAGAGAACTACAGGCCAATGTCCTTCATGAATACAGACGCCCAACTCCTCAACAAGATGTTTGCAAATCGAATTCAACAACGCATGAATAGAATTATCCGCTAAGATCCAGTGGAATTCATTCCTAGCTGATAGGGCGGGTTCCATATTCGCAAATCAATCAATTGCGATCCATCACATCAACAAAAGAAAAGATAACAGCCCTAGGATCCTGTCGATAGATGCACAAAAAGCATTTGACCAAATACAGCATCCCTGCTTACTAAAGACCCTCAAGAGAGTCGGGATAGAAGGACCTTACTTAAACATCATAAAAGCCATCTATGAGAAGGCTTCAGCTAACATCTTCCTCCGCGGGGGACAACTGAGAGCTTTCCCCCAGAGATCAGGAACACGACAGGGATGTGCACTCCCACCACGGTGCTTTCACAAGTGCTGGAAATCCTAGCATCAGCCATGAAGCAACAAAAGGAAAGAAAGAGCATCAGAATTGGCAAAGGAGATGTCAACCTTTCACTTTTGGCAGATGACAAAATGCTCTACCTAGAAAACCCGACAGACTCCACCAGAAGCCTGCGAGCACCGATCCATTATTTCAGCAAAGTGGCAGGATACAACATCCATGTACAGAAACCTTGCATTTTTATACAGCAACCATGAAGCAGCAGAAAGAGAAATCAAGAAACCTATCCCCTTCACTACTGCCGAAAAAAACAGCAACAACCACAAAATACCTACGAATAAGCCTACCCAAGGAGATAAGAGATCCCTATGAGGAACACTAGAGAAAGCTTACCAAGGAAATTGAAGAAGACACAAAGGAAGGGAAAACATTCCATGCTGATGCATTAGAAGAATGAATCATTTCAACTGTTGTCACTACCCAAAGCAATCTACACATTGAATGCAACCCCAATCCAAATGGCACCAGCATGCTTCTCCAAACTAGAACAAACTCTCCAAAAATTTGTATGGAACCACAAAAGAGCCCGAAGAGCCAAAGTACTATTGAAGTAGAAAACCAAAACGGAAGGCAGCTCCATCCCAGACTTGAGCCTGTACTACAAACCTGTCATCATCCAGACAGTATGGTACTGGCACAAAAAGAGACCCCTAGACCAGTGGACTTGAACTGAGAACCCCGAATTGGACCCAAAGACCGACAGCCAAGCAGTCGTTGAGAAAGAAAGGAAGAGTATCCAATGGGAAAAGACAGCCTCTTTAACCGATGGTGCCGGGAGAACTGGGCAGCAACATGCAGAAGAAGGAAGCTAGATCATTTTCTCACACCATACACAACAATAAACTCAAAATGGATGAGGGACCTGAAGGTGAGACCGGAAACCATCACAACCCTCGACGAGACGGCAGGAAACAACCTCCTTGACCTCCACCACAGCAATATCTGACATGACACATCCCCAAGAGCAAAGGAATCAAGAGCCAAAGGAAACTAGTGGGGCCTGATCACGTTGAAGAGCTTCAGCGCGGCCAAGCAAACAATCCATCAAACTAATAGGCAACCGATGGAACGGGAATCTATAGTTGCCAAGGTCACACCAGATACAGGGTTGATATCCAAAGTCGTTAAGAAACTCGCCAAACTGCACATCCGAAAGACAAACAACCCAGGGAAGAAATGGGCAGAATGTATGAGCAGACACTTCTACAAAGAGGACATCCAGATGGCCAACAGACACATGAAACGATGCTCAGCATCCCACCTCGTCAGGGAAATCCAAGTCGAACCCACACGGAGACACCACCTCACAGCAGCAAGAGCGGCACCAATGAGCAAATCAGAAAAGTCTAGATGCTGGCGAGGAGGTGGAGAGACGGGCACTGTCCTACACTGTTGGTGGGAATGGAAACTGGTGCAGACCCTCTGGAAAAGTGTGGAGGTTCCTCAAAAATTGAGCAACTCAACTCCCCCATGAGCCAGCAATAGCGCTGCTAGGAAGTGATCCAAGGGATTGCAGGAGTGCTGATGCATCGGAGCACACGGACCCCAAGATTAAGAGCAGCACTCTCAACAACAGCCTAAAACACGGAAAGAGCCAAAGTGTCCATCAACGGATGAATGGATCAAGAAGATGTGGTAGAGTTACACAATGGAATACTACATGGCAATGAGAAAGAATGAAATCTGGCCATGTGTCGCAACAGGTATGGACCTTGAGGGTGTGATGGTGAGCGAAAAAAGAAAGGCAGAGAAGGACAAATATCATATGTGTGCATCTAGAGAAGGACCAGGAAGAACGTGACAGAGGACCCTGGGGGTGGGGGAGGTAGAAGAAACGGGGTAA
>NW_024083057.1:0-1874 GCF_003009895.1 Hyaena hyaena | reverse complement strand
TCCTACACTGTTGGTAGGAATGTAAACTGGTGCGGCCCCTCTGGAAAACAGTGTGGAGGTTCCTCAGGAAACTAACAATAGAACTCCCCTATGACCCAGCAATAGCACTGCTAGGAATTTACCCAAGGGCTACAGAAATGCTGAGGCATAGAAGCACATGTACCCCAATGTTCATAGCAGCACTCTCAACAATAGCTACAACATGGAAAGAGCCTAAGTGTCCATCAACGGACAAATGGATCAACAAGATGTGGTATAGTTACACAATGGAATACTACATGGCAATGAGAAAGAATGAAATCTGGCCATGTGTCGCCACATGGATGGACCATGAGGGTTTTATGCTTAGTGAAATAAGTCGACAGAAAAGGACAAATATCATATGTTTGCACGTATAGGAGTATTGGGAGGAACTTTACTGAGGACTATGGGGGAGAATAAGGGGAGAAATTGTGTGGGAAAGGGAGAGAGGCAAACCATGAGAGACTCTTGAATGCTGAGAACAAACGAGGACTCATGGGTGTGGGGGCGAGGGGCGAGATGTGCATGGAGGAGGGCACTTGTGGAGATGAGCACTGGGTGTTATATGAAAACCAGTCGACAATAAAGTATTTGTGAAACATTAAAAAAAAAGAAAAAGAACTACATAATGTGATGTAATACATGTCCTGATTTGAAACTATATTACAAAGCCATAGTAATCAAAATAACATGTTACTGGCATGAAAACAGACACGGAGACCCATGGAACACAGCAGATATTCCAGAAACCCACTCATATATAATCAACTAGTCTGTGACCAGGGTGCCAGGAATTCAGAATGGGGATAATGGGGTTGCGGAAAATGGATATCCAAATGCCAGAGACTAAAATGGGCCCTTACTTATACCACACACAAATATTAACTTAAAATAAAGACTTAAATGCTATACTAGATATCATAAAACTCCTAGAAGAAAACTGGAAAAAGCTCCTTGACAATTTTTTTTAATTGTGGGAATGAAACCAAAAGGAAAAGCAAGAAAAGGAAAAATTAAAATGGTGCTATCTGAACAAAAAAGCTCCTATACAGCAAAGGAAGCAATCAACAAAATGAAAAGATAACATATGAATGGGAGAATTCCATTGTAAACCATATGTCTGATAAGGGGTTAATATCCAAAATATAAAAGTAACTCATACCACTCAATAGCTAACAACAACAACATAACCAACAATAACCAAAGAATCTTATTTTATTTTTTTAAATTTTTTAAAATGTTTTTATTTATTTCTAGGAGAGAGAGAGAGACAGTGTGAGCAGAGGAGGGTCAGAGAGAGAGGGAGTCACAGACTGAAACAGGCTCCAGGCTCTGAGCCGGCAGTCAGCACAGAGCCCGACGCGGGGCTCGAACTCACGAACCGTGAGATCATGACCTAAGCGAAAGTCGGACGCTTAACCGACTAAGCCACCCAGGCGCCCCACCAAAGAATCTTATTTTAAAATGGGCACAGGACCTGAACTGACATTTTTCTAAAGAAGATATACAAATGGTCAATTGGTATCAGAAGAAGTGCTCAATATCAGTAATCATCAGGGAAATGAAAATCAAAATCACCATGAGCTATCATCTCACACTAGTTAGGAAGGTTATCAAAATGTCAAGAAATAACTAGCATTGGTAAGGGTGTAGAGATAATAGTACCTTGCACACTGTTGGTGGTAATGTAAATGGGGACAGCCATTATGGAAAGTATTATGGGTGTTTCTCAAAAAAATTTAAAAACAGAACTTGAAAAAAAAAAGAAGATATGGTATATTCCCAATGGAATATTATTCGGTGATCAAAAAGAATGAAATCTTACCATTTGCAACAATGTGGTTGGAACTCGA
>NW_024083056.1:0-42250 GCF_003009895.1 Hyaena hyaena | reverse complement strand
TTCTGCGTCTTTTTTCTCCCAATCTCTCAGGTTTTGTAAGGTTTCCAATGTCTTCGGATCTTTTCTGTGTGATGTATGGGCGCGAGTGCAAGTACGGAGCTCCTTACTTCTCCGCCATCTTGCCCTCTCTCCATATGATATTTGTCTTTCTCTGACTAACTAATTTTGCTTAGCATAATGCCCTCTTAGTTCTACCCACACAGTTGCAAATGGCAAGATTTCATTCTTTTTGATTGCCGAGTAATAATCCATGGTGTGTGTGTGTGTATATGTATGTGTGTGTATATATATGTGTATGTGTGGGCATATATATATATGCCCCTTCAAAACAGTATCCTGTATCCCTTTAACAAATACCTAGTAGTGCAATTGCTGGGTTGTAGGGTAGTTCTATTTTTAACTTTTTGAGGAACCTCCATACTGTTGTCCATAGTGGCTGCACCAGTTGACATTACCACCAGCAGTGCCAAAGAGATCCTCTTTCTCCACATCCTCGCCAATATCTGTTGTTTCCTGAGTTGTTAATGTTAGCCATTCTGGCAGGTGGGAGGTGGTATCTCATTGTGGTTTTGATTTGTACTTCCCTGATGATGAGTAATGTTGAGAATTTTTTAATGCATTGGTTGGCTCTCTGGATGTCTTCTTTGGAGAAGTGTCTTTTCATGTCTTTAGTCCATTTCTTCACTGGATTATTTGTGTTTTGGGTGTTGAGTTTGATAAGTTCTTTATAAATTTTGGATACTAACCCTTTTTCTGATATGTCATTTGCAAATATCTTCTCTCCTTCTTTCAGTTGCCTTTTAGTTTTGCTGATTGTTTCCTTCACTGTGCAGAAGCCTTTTATTTGATGAGGTCCCAATAGTTCATTTTTGCTTTTGTTTCCCTGGAGGCATGTTGAGTAAGTCGCTGTGGCCCAGGTCAAAGAGGTTTTTGCCTGCTTTCTCCTTAGGATTTTGATGGCTTTCAGTCTTACATTTAGGTCCTTCATCCATTTTGAGTTTATTTTTGTGCATGGTGTAAGAAAGTGGTCTAATTTCATTCTACATGTTGCTATCCAGCTTTCTCAGCACCATCTTTTAAAGAGGCTGTCTTTTTTCCACTGGATACTCTTTCCCGCTTTCTCAAAGATTAAGTGGCCATACATTTGTGGGTCCAATTCTGAGTTTTCTATTCTATTCCATTGGTCTATGTGGCTGTTTTTGTGCCAATGCCATACTGTCTTGATGACTACAGCTTTGTAGTAGAGGTTAAAGTCTGGGAGACGTGTTGAATAAGAAGTCCCTGTGGCCAAGGTCAGAGGTTTTGTCTACTTTCTCCTCTAGGATTTTGATGGCTTCCTGTCTTACCTTTAGGTCTTTCATCCATTTTGAGTTTATTTTTGTGTATCGTGTAAGAAAGTGGTCCAGCTTCATTTTTCTGCATGTCACTGTCCATTTCGCTGCCCATTTTCCCCAGCATCACTTGCTGAAGAGACTGTCTTTAGTTCATTGGATATTTGCTCCTGTTTTGTCAGAGATGAGTTGGCCAAAGATGTTTGTGGGTCCGTTTCCGGGTCATTCTAACTTATTTCTAACTTTTTAATTTATTTATAAATAAATGTCAGTAAATTAAATTAATACAGCAATCTATAGACATTGGTAGCTAAAATTATTAGATTTGATAAATCATAAAAGTATGTGAGAAAATGCTTGGTGCAAATAAAGTTCAATGTTTGCAAAGTCATTATTATTTGATAATGGATGTGTAATCAAATTCCTATTATCCATTACCTCTAATAAAATCTATTATTTGATATTTTATACATAATTCGTATTTGTATGCACAGTGAAATTTATTATTGAGTAGTTACTTAATAACATATAAATCTGTTTCTTCTTAGAATTTGAACTAAGTTGATCTGTTTCACCATGCTGGAATATAAAATAGGTTCATGTTATGTTCAATTTTTAAATTACTTTAAATCTCTATTAAGAAAGTTTCTTTCCTCTCAGCATTAAGGAGTTAGTAAAAAAAATTTTTTTACATCAGCAAATACTTTAATGTGTTTATATCATTTTTGGCAGAAAGTAACCTTTGTGTTTTTATGAATGACTTTCCTAGTGGGAGATAGTATTTTCTGAGTCATTAAGACATGATGAAACAGAAGTACTCAAAAAATCTGGTTGAATTTATTGATCAATCAATAAACATGTTTATTATAAATTTATTTTATGTAAGCCCTGTGTTAGATATATATGATCCAACAGTGTGTAGAATGGTGCTAGCATTCATGAAGTTTATGCAATAATAGTAACTAACAACTTTTAGCCCTTGTTATGTTGAGGCACTAGACCATTCTTGCATTTAATCAATTCTCACAGTATTCCTATGATGGAAGTATTGTTGTTAGTCATATTTTTATTCAACAAAGATATTGAGATTTTAGAAGCTTAAGTAATTTGGTTGTGGGCAAACAACAAATGTAAAGCACAAAACTAAACACCAGGATGTAAGAAATAAAAATGTTTTATTTCACTCGTTACATACACTGCCTCTCTTTACAACTCATTGGGAAGGCAAGGAAGATATAGTTGAAAAATTACATGATCTCGCGGTTCGTGGGTTCAAGCCCCGCGTCGGGCTCTGTGCTGACTGCCGGCTCAGAGCCTGGAGCCTGTTTCAATCTGTGACTCCCTCTCTCTCTGACCCTCCTCTGCTCATGCTGTCTCTCTCTCTCTCTCTCCTAGAAATAAAAAATAAAAAAACATTTTAAAAGAAAAATTAATGCAAGTTAGGAGTAAAATATCTTTTAATTTTCTTTTTGTAACAGTAATCTTTACTGTTAACCATTATTTGTGAAATTATTAAATTTTAAAATTATTAGAAAGCTTATTTACCAATTGAGATTTCTGAGTTTTTATGAAGAAGGAAAGTGACAGTTTAGTCATTAAGAGTACAGAAATAGGTCACATCTTGGAAACTAGAAGTTAGAAAACTTAAAGACATCATGGTTTTTTATCATCTCTGGCAATCATCTCTATAGTAGATTTGAACAAATTAGTTTTAAACTACCAGAAGTTTATGAGTCAGTTAAGAGAATTCTCAAAGGGCTGAGGAGAATCTCACAGAAGAAAACAAAATGAAAACAATAGTTAGAGTTATTGGAATTAATAACAGTTAATGAGTGTTCTGTCTTGGGCTGAACCTAAATGGAAATATAAGACAACTGAGAATTCAAGTAGGTCAGGGTGTAGGTAGGGCTGTGGAGAGAATAAAACTTTGCCACTTAAGAACAAATGAGTTTAAACACCAAGTCAGAGCAGATTGTCCAGCATGGGGAACCATAGGTCAAACTCTGCTGACCTGTACAGGTTTGACAAGCTAGGGAGGCAAAATCCTGGGAGAGAGACAAGTAGTGCAGAATTTTTGAGAAAAGCTTAATGCACAAGTTTTTTAAGCCAAAGATCTGAAGTTGGAATTGAACTATTTATTCATCAAAGGCAGGCAGCTCAGTTCTATCTGCTCAACTCTATCACAGTGAGTGATAATTCCAACCTAAAGAATCAGATCCTCTGATACGAGCACACACTGTGCCATTGATTCATTCATCCATGCATTCAGCAAATATCATCTATGTGCCAGTCACAGGGATGAACACCAGACCTATGATAAATGAAAGGCAAATGAAACAAATGTGGTCTTTGCTGGAGTGAAAATTACATTATAGGGGAAAGTTAGGAATTAAATGCATAATTAATTACAGTTGGGTTAGCTGTAAAGGAAAGTTACTGAGTGTTTTCAGAATGAGTCACAGAAGGAACTATCTTCCTTTGCAAAGGGGTTAAATAGAAGATAGAACCTGAAAGATGAGCCAATTAGCTTAAGCAAATATTTGGAGAAAAATCATTCCTAACAGAAGGGGAATAACTTCTTTAAGTTAGGAAGAAACAGAGAGATGACCTGAGAGGAAAAGATAATAGTAGAAGCTAGAGACTTAGTTAGGGGGCTGTAGGACATTGTATGTAATGATGAAGATTTTTAATATTATATTATTTGTAGTGGAAAACACTGAATATTTTTAAGCCAGTAAACAAAATGATGACATTTGCATTTTGAGAGATTCTTTTAGGTGGTCACATATGGTATTTCATATGGATTAGCAGGCACAAGAGTGGATCTGGGGAGATCACCCATTTCAGTAGTCTAAGCCAGAGAGGATGAAAGCTTGAACTTGGTTATTGACGATAAAGATAGGAAAAAAAAAAAAAAAGAAACAGATGAATTCAGTATATAATTAGGAGGTGGGAAATAGTCTTTAGGTATGAGTACATGGTGTAGGGCACCATGTACCAGAATAGGGGAGACAGGAGGAAGACCCACTTTGGAAAAAGTATTGAGAATTCAGTTATTTCAGAGTGAGATAACCAAGTGGAAATATGAAGCTGATGTGTCTAAACTTCTGAAAAGAGATCTTGCCTAGAGACACAGTTTGAGTTCATGAGCATATAAATGATCTTTCAAGTATAAAAGATGATTCCTCTGCTTCTGGCATGAGCAGATGAGTGGATGATGGTACCGTTTCCTAGTATAGAGAGGTAAAAAGGAAAACCAAATTTACGGAAAATTGATTTCATTTGTGAACTGCCTGAGTTTGAAGAGGATTGTGAGATACCCCAGTATAAACATTAAGCATATAAGTAGGCTGATGGACCTGGCGTTCAGAAAATGTCTTTTAGCTGGAGATATAAGCTTGACTTCATTACGCATTATCTGTGGAGTTAGGAGAGTGCATGAGAATACTTAGTGAGAACACAACATGAGAAACAGAGATGAGAGGAGGGAATAGGGCACGACTGGAGAGAGACATCTTTAGGGCTACAGATATTTAAGGGGAAATAAAGGAGCTGATAATGAGAGAGAAATGCTAGAGAAGCAAGGAAGGAACCAGGAGAGTACGCTACCCTAGTTTCAAATAAATAAATGTTCTGGCTATTAGGGCTTGGACAGAACACTGAGGAGTCAAGAAAGGGGAGGTGAAGTAGACATGTACACTTCACTGTCTTCTATCATTTTTGGATAATCAGTTGTGGTGGTTGTTGTCAACATCCACCGATTTTTCAAGGTACAAACTTTGGTGTTCCCAACATTGCTTCTTCTATCCCTCACATAGAATCAGTCAGCAAATCCTATGGATTCTATGTCAGAAAACTCTTTGATCTCTTCTTGCTTCTTTATGCTTACAGTCCATGTCTCCTTTCAGATTCAATTCATATGTCTTCACCATTTGACTACAGTATACATTTTTTAAGTTTGTTTATTTAAGTAAGCTCTATTCCAGGGATGCCTGGGTAACTCAATCTTAACCGACTTCAGCTCAGGTCATGATCTCACAGTTCATGAGTTTGAACCCCGTGTCAGGCCTTGTGCTGACAGGTCAGAGCCTGGAGCTTGCTTTTGATTCTGTGTCTCCCTCTCTCTTTGCCCCTCCTCCACTCATGCTCTATCTCTATCTCAGTTTCAAAAATAAACAAACATTAAAAACATTTAAAAAATAAGTAATCTCTACTCCTAACATGAGTCTTGAACTAACGACCTCAAGATCAAAAGCTACATGCTCTAATGACTAAGCCAACCAGGTCCACCTTATTATTTTTTAAAAAATTTTTAATGTTTTATTTATTTCTGAGAGAGAGAGAGAGAGAGAGAAAAGAGAGAGGAGAGAAAGGGAGGGAGAGGAGAGAGAGACAGTGTGAGCCGGGGAGGGTTAGAGAGAGAGGGAGACACAGGATCCGAAACAGGTTCCAGGCTCTGAGCTAGCTGTCAGCACAGAGCCTGACACGGTGCCCCAGGTCCACCTTATTTTTAAGCAACTGCAATATGCATTTTAAGTCTCATCTCCTCAGTCTCCAATCCTAAAATATCCTATGTCTCTATATTACTGGATCTACTCCTACTGACTCTTTACTCTCTTGATATGGGACACAGTTTCTTGTTCTTTTTGATATTCCACAATATATTTTATTGTATATTGTAGGTTAAGTGTAAAAGGACAATAAGGACTAAAGTAATAATACTTATCACCAGAATAAAGCATGCTCCTTTTTCTTTCAGGTCACCAATCTGGAAATTTGAGTCAATGTAACTTATAGTAGATACAGATGGAGGCTTTATTGCCACTTTGGTTAAATTTAATTTACAACTAATTTCAGATATTTTAAGGGGTAGGATAAAGCTTTAACTATAGTAGTGTTTGAGATATGAGTGTACAGAGTTCCCAAAGAACTCTGATGTTAGACATTTCCAAAGAGCTAGCTTAAGAAAACCTTAAGGGGCGCCCGGGTGGCTCAGTCGGTTGAGCATCTGGCTTCTGCTCATGTCATGATCTCACGGTTTGTGGGTTCGAGCCCCGCTTTGGGCTCTGTGCTGACAGCTGGCTCAGAGTCTGGAGCCTGTTTCAGATTCTGTGTCTCCCTTTCTCTCTCTGACCTTCCCCTGCTCACGCTGCTCTCTCTCAGAAATAAATAAAACATTAAAAAAAAAAAAGAAAACCTTAAGATGATGCTAGTCTGTGCAAAAGCTAGTGCCACCCTCGTATGAAATTGAAGCTTTCTGCTATACACAAATCAAAGCATATCAATTTCAAAGATTCTGAGGTAGTCTGATAAGTGCTCCAAATTTGGAGGAATTTACAGATTTCAGTTAAGACTAAGTAGAAGTGGACCTCCATCATCCTTCTCATACACTGGCAGAATCTCATTATCATTCTATATCCCTATATATTTTTTAAGTGGAATCTCTAATGCTTATTTGCTATCTTATCTACCTATCTATCTATCTATCTATCTATCTATCTATCATCTATCTATCATCTATCTATCTATCTTCTATCTATCTGTCAATCATCTATCTATCTATCTATCTATCTACCTATCTATTTTGAGAGATAGAGAGAGAGTGTATGTGGGTGTACAAGTGGGGGAGGTGTAAGAGAGAGAGGGAGACACAGAATCTGAAGCAGGCTCCAGGCTCCGAGCTGTCAGCACAGAGCCCAATGCGGGGCTCGGTTTCACAAACTGTGAGACTGTGACCTGAACCAAAGTTGAACCTTAACTGATTGAGCCACCCAGGTGCCCCTAAAATATAATTTATTTCAATGTAGGTTTATATCATTAAATTATTAATACTGATTGTATTTAAAATTGGCTTGCCAGATACCTAAAAATTAAAATAGACTTTTAAAAGCTGATATGGTCTGGCTCCAGTAGACCTTCTCAACCTTTTGGGACAAGGATCATTAAATTCCCAGCACTGAGCTGGATTTTGATCCATAACCCACATCATTGAATATTTGCAAAAGGCCTCACTCAAATCAACATTATTTGGATTAGAAGAAAGCCAGGTTTCTTTGCATTCACACCTGTATGCCCCAGACCCCTCTTTTTCTCCTCTGTTTCATAAACCTGTTGTTCTTTGTATCACTAATAAGGATTATTTTTCAGACATAATTATTACTGGCTTATGTAATGTCTTCTCTACTCAAGGGTTTTGCACTTAGTAGTTTTGCACTAAGAAGGCAGTCTAGGTCATAGGTTATCCTTATAAATTAGAACTTGTGGTTCCTACTTTAAATTGCTTATCTATTTTTAATTTAAATCCTCATGTATTTCGGTAAAGTATCAGTTTGTTCAGAAAAATCCCTACATTCACTCCCTAAAACTAAAATATTAGTTATATTTTCAAGATGCTCTTATGATTTCCCTTTAATTTCATAGGACAAACATCTATGATGAAATCTTATCCCGGAAATTATAGTTGCACATTTAAAGATAAAACTCCGTATGAAAAAGCAAAGTTGATTGCCTTATGTAATAACTCCACAAAAACAAATATTTCAGAACAGAATTTGCCGGTACATTAATATCCTGCTTTGAGACTTAGCTGTTGGTAGAAAATAAAATGTGTTCTGAGGTATTCATATCAAAAGAAACTTATACAGCATTGCTTTCTTAAATGAAAGTATAACATTACAGTTTATATTTTGAAACTGGTCAAATAAGGATGGAAAGAGTGTGCGTCTTATTCTGAAATAGTTGTGCAACTTATTTCTGAAATACTTCTAGATCTGTAGAAGTCTGCATCACTACAGATTGGTTGTGTAAAAAATGTAATCTCTGTTGTTAGCAGTCAGAACAGTGGCTATTTGGGGGAGGTAGTGGAGGGTGGAGGTTTAATAATGTGTTGTTTGTTGATCGGAGTGCAGGGGAAATAGCTGAATCAGTTTGTGGAAATTCAGCAAGTTAAATGTACGTCAATATGAAATATAGCATAATTCAAGTTTTAAAATATTTGTGTATATATGCACATCCTACATGAATGCACACAATATATACTTGTGCTTTCTAACCATGATGTGGTTATTTGAAAAATACCTGTTTAGCAGTTTTAATGAAGTACCTTTTTAGTAATAATGAGGCTTAAACTTACATAAAGTCTACAAAACCAGTTTCTATTTTAAGATATCATACGATCAAATATTATAGTAAATGTATCATCTTTTTTGTTGGCATTTGTTCACTCATAAATTCATAAAATCAAACTTTTTCCCCATTAAACCTTCTTGAGAAGTTACTCATGGGTTGGATAGTTCTTTTCAAAAGCTTAAAAATCCTTAAAGACCTAAGAGGGTAGAGAATTCTGTTGAACAAAAAATTGAGACATAGTAGTTGGCCTAAATTATCTTGAGACTAGAAATATATTTGGACTAAACTATTTTGTAAGTATTTAAATTTGTTACTAGAGAAGACAAGCAGGATATCATTTTTAAAGCTCTTTCCTGATGTGTGTCTAGAGACAGATGGGCATATACCCAGAGCTGTTCAGTAGATCTCATGGGGTGGGACTGGTTGCTGATGTCTTGACTTGAAGTTCAATATACCTTCCTCTGAGAGCATTTAGTTACTTAAAAAGAAAAACTGTCATAAATAGGTGATAGCAATTAAATTGTGCACTTGTTATGAGAACTGAGTGATGTATGGAAGTGTTGAATCATTATATTACCCCTGAAACTAATATTACACTGTGTGTTAACTAACTAGAATTTAAATAAAAACTTAAAAAAAATCCTTGCCTCTCTTAAAATAACTGAAAGTAAATATGATTAAATAAGGATTACAATAATTATTTAGGAGATATTATACCTTCACAGATTTAAAAGGCTTTACATTCTATTTTTCAATTATATCTGTAACCATTAGTAGGATTCTTTGTACCTTCATTTTACATGGAGAGTGAACTACAATTGGGTCATTTTTTAATTATTATTTTTTGAATCTATATACAAGTTAGTTAACATTTAGTATAATAATGATTTCAAGAATAAAACTTAGTAATTCATCACTTACATATAACACCCAGTGTTCATCCCAACAAGTGCCCTCCTTAAAGCGTTGCCCATTTAGCCCATCCCCCACCCAAAACCCCACCAGCAACGCTCAGCTTGTTCTCTGTATTTAAAAGTCTCTTGTGGTTTATCTCTTTCCCTGTTTTTATATTATTTTTGCTTCCTTTCCTTTATGCTTATCTGTTTTGTATCTTAAATTCCACTCATAAATATATGAGTGAAATCATATATTTGTCTTTGACTGACTGAATTCTCTTAGCATAATACTCTCTAGTTCCATCCACGTAGTTGCAAATGGCAAGATTTCTTTCTTTTTAATCTCCTAGGAAAGTGTCTTGGCCAAATTTCTTAACGTTTCTTTGAGCAGAACCCCTCATGACAAGTAGAAGGAAGTGCTGTACTAAGCACTGTTTAGTCTTATGGGATATGTTTAATATATATTAGAAGTTTCCCCTTTTGCAATCAACTTGTAAATGATGTCAAGAGAGCAAGTTAACATAGGGCTTTCAGTTCATTTTATATCCTAGATCTCAGGGTTTCATCCTCCACCTTCTTTTCAGTGCACAGTTTCAACTCTGAGTTATTTCTTTGACTTCGTTAAACAATTACAATTGCTCCCAAACACCTTAGTGAGCTACAGTTTCATTATCAAAATGTCTCCTGTAAATTCTTTAAGTATCCAATTCTTCACTGACTCTTCATTTTGTTGGCTAGTTTATCCCTCCCTTGCTGTGTGTAATATTATAATCTCATGTCCCCATCTTTTATGATATCAGTCATTCTTATATCCTTTGGGTAGGAGTGAGAGACGGACACTGAGTTACTCAAGTCCTGAAAGCCTTCCAGGATTCCTCCCTACATCTTCATAGTAGTTGGTCCTCCTGACTCTAATGTTTAAATATCTCTAGAATATTTGCCTTTTGTCCACATCCCTGTATCTGGCTTGTTTAGGTCCTCATCACTTCTGGTGGATTCCAAGTCGTATTCTCTTAAGCATATTCTTTTCATCTGTTTACTGCTTCCAGTCTATCTTCCAGCCACAAAATCTGTCATATTATTCTCTTGGTGAAATCTTTAAATATCTCTTTCTCTGCAGAATACCTTCAAACTCCTTAACAGTGCTAAAAATGTTCTATATAGTCAGAATTGTAACAAAGTTTTAGAAAGAATCTTATATAAATCAGATTTTATATAATTGTGCCTTATCACCTGACAAATGTCTATTGTATTCAGATTCTCATAACACATACAATTCAGTTTCTCAAGCATATTACGTGATATCCTACCTCCCCACAAATGCACATAGTTCTCTTTACTGAAAATGACTTTTTCTTCAAGATTGAGCTTTGGGAAAAAATTAATGTTTCTAAAGTCTTACTGAGTCAAGAACTGTGTTAGTGACATAAAGGCATTGCAATATTTGAATTTCCTAATAACTTTAAGATATTATGTCCATTTTAAAGATGAGGAAATCAAGGTGGAATTTAAACTCATCTGGATGACTACAAAAGCTATATTTTTACTCTTATGCTCTAAATTGCTTATTTAATTTTCACAGAAAGCTAGACATAGATATTTAATTTGATTTCTGCATGACACAAATGATAACAAAGCTGATATTCAAGAAGTATGGTAGCATGTGCAAGGTGACATAAATTCAGAAAAGTGAATTTATTTTCAAATTTGTCAATCATTAAAACCCATGTTAGTTCCATTATACCACTCAATTTCTTTAAATACCACCACCTCCATGAATCATTTCCTAATGCCCTATGGGTAGCTGGTAATGCCAGTATTTCTTCTGTTACTATACCTCTATGCCTCATCTAGTGGAATAAAAGTGAACAATTAACACTTACTTAGCAGTTATTTAGCAGACAGGCACAGTGTCCTTTAGTAATTATCTCATTTGCATATCTTAAAGTATATCAAAGTGATTATATTTATCACTCTGCATCTATGTGTTTACCTGTTTTCATCATTACAGTATGATTACTTTGGAGGCAGCCACTGACCTGTACATATTTATTTTCCTAGCATCTGCACAATTCGTTTCTTGTAGAGGGCACATAATGAATATGTTTAATTAAATGAATATGTTATGATTAGGGGATGGTTATAGAATTGGTAGGACAGAGCAAGAGAAGAAGGGGTGTCTTAAATTTCAGAGAACAAATGCAGCCTCCTCCTACATTCCTTGAGCTCCGAAATGTAGAAATTTGGTAACCTCAGTTTTTCTTAAGGCTGCATGGCATTAGGTTTTCTTATAATGGATGTAAATTATGCATTCTTTTCCAAATGACAGTAGTAAGACAGTCTAGTTAAATATCTTAGTAGATATCACAAGTTTAGTAGACTAAATATGTTTTGATTTATTTGCAAATTTTGATCCATTTTATTGATCCTAATTGTACATTATAGAGTTTACTTTGTATTGTATATGCTTTATAAATTCAAAATATTAGAAAGCCTCTTGATCTGCAAAGAGATTAAATTCATCTCAAAATCTCCATCTCTGTTTTCCATCTATTTGAAAAGATCAGTCAAATGTGTTTCTTAGGCATAGCCAGACTTCTGGAAGGTGGAAATTCATTCTTATTACAGCTTTTGGGTTTGTTTTATCTAAGCGTATAATTGGCTACTTTTCCTGAATTGTTTTGATTCAAGGCTTACTTGTGGTTCCCGCTCTGAAGTTTTAGAGTTTTACCACCCCAATAACTTTTCTCATGCCGTATTCTTCTTTGTAGACTTCTAGTGTTGGTCTCTTCTAGGTTAATGAGGTGTTTGTGTGTATGTTTCTCATCTCTTTCCCACCTTTAAGACAACTGAATGTGGAAATTCACCAAGTAAACAAATTTGTTATTTTCATTGTAGACTTGGGTCTTGAGTATTTTTAAAAAAAATTTTTTTTAATGTTTTATTTATTTCTAGGAGAGAGAGAGAGAGACAGCGTGAGCAGGGGAGGGTCAGAGAGAGAGGGAGACACAGAATCCGAAGCAGGCTTCAGGCTCTGACCTGGTAGTCAGCACAGAGCCCGATGCGGGGCTCGAACCCACGAACCGCGAGATCATGACCTAAGCGAAAGTCGGACGCTTAACCGACTAAGCCACCCAGGCGCCCCGGGTCTTGTGTATTTTAATGCGGGAAGAGATACTGACTTTCTTCTCACTCACTGCATGAGAGATGAACTAAGCTCTTGCTATCCGCCTGGTTATTCATTATTGAATTACGTCCCTTCAGAGAGATTAAATTTCTAAAGTTTCCATGAGTAATTATTTTACTTTATGTCAGCAGTTTGTATCTCCAAAATGATTATACCTTATATCCTCATACCTGATAACTTACATTTTAAAGTTTTCAATTTTCTGTTATTTTAAAATGAGATGCTATTTTCATACAAAACTCCTTCTATGGGTGATTTATTTGATGAAACTCTTAGCAGCATAGTAATCCTTAGCTGTGGCTTCTATAATTTTTTAAATGTTTGAAGCCTTTCAATCTTCTCTTTAAAGAATAAAGAATATTACTCAGATAAATATTATAAAATAAGATCTATGTAGTTCACTTGAAGTTTATTAGCTTAGAGACAATATATATAAATATCCAAATAGAATCTGCCCAAGATAGAACAAAACATTATGGAATATAGAATATTCCACATTTATTATTTATTATATAATAAATACAGTAAATGGATGGTTAATTTCTCAGACGGCCATTCAGCATATGTTAGCATCTTCTTGATCAGTTAGGTGTAATCATCTTTTCTGTGACCTAGTAGGCATGCTCTTACATGGCTTTGAAGGAAGAAATGTTTCCCCGAACTTCCCTGAACTCCATCAATGTTGTCATCAGCACTCCTACTACCCTCACAGGCTGGTACCAATTGCTCCTGGTTTATTGACTGGAAATCACTGTGATCATGCTTCCCCCAAGGCTGAACTACTCCTTGTGCGGTGTAACTGGTAGATGGCAAGCCTTGGTTATATTCTGACAGTTATTCTCTACTCTAGTCTAGCCCTGAGGTATGCACTTGCAGATTTCACTCGGATCTTACAAATAGTCAGACGTGACAACATCAAACTATGATACTTGTGAGTGTGTACGTGATACCTATATGTATGTCTAAAGAGAGGCTGTGGAAAGACACGGTATTAAGCTTCTAAATGATCTTAACAACATCATGTTTAGTCTTCTTTTGATGGAAAAAGAAAGCTGAATTAATTTTTACACTGAAGATACTTTGGGAAATATGCAAGCATTTATATACTTTGCTATTTTACATAGCTCTCTCACTCTAGGATTTTTGCAAATATTATTATGACATTTACAAATGCTACCTGTATTTTCCCTTGATGAATATCAGCATAATTAAATGTACATTTTATTTTAAAACCTGCTCTTTTAAGGCAGTGAAAAAAGAATAATAGAAACCACAGTGGGCACTTAGAAGCTTAAATTCTAAGAGAAAGGGCTCTCAGAACTACTGACACTCCCAGAAAAAAAGGTGCTTACCATCCAAAATACTTAGCAATGATGAACATAGGTACCCACTATGATGATTTTAAAAAACTTCTTCCACATTATTCAAATTAATTATTTTTAAATTAAAGTCTTCTAAGAAAAGTTATCCACATGAATCCAGGTAAAAATCTCCTATGATTTGTAGCCATACATTACAATTTTTTTTTCTTAATTTTCAGTTTAGCCTGTTGATTTTCCAGAAATAGTAGGGGAAAAAATCAACTCTGTGTATTTCACTTATAATGTAAAATATTCAGTCTAAATCTGCAGAAAGTATGTCTTTTGAACAAAAGAAGGCAGATAGTAAAGCATTTCTGCCAGAGAGTCCAGTTTAAACATTCTGCAGTATGCAAATGTTATCTCCTCTATGTGAGCGTTTTCGCTGAGTGGATGTTGCAGAGTTGTAGCCTTCTGCCTGTGATTTAGGTTGTAATTTTATTTGTGGAAATAAACCAGTTGCGGAGCTTCAGTTGTCTTAGCAATGAGGTGATCAATAGCCCATTACTGGATAGAACAGCAGCTACAGGAAGTGCATTGAAGATTTTAATGCATGAATTATGCATGCGGTGCTCATTCTTTAGTCTCGGAACAGAATGACAGGGTTTGTGAAGTCGCCTCAGATAGTTTCTTGCATTAAGTGACTGCAGTGAAATGCTTAATATTTTCAGGCATAGAAGCAGCATTGACTCAGGCCAGCCGAATTCGGAAGATGTAAATCCCCCAGCTCCCAGCACAGAATGCTTGATTTGAAAGTATTGCTATGTAGAGAGCCAGCTTCACTGTCATCTAACCTGCTCTCCCCAGAAGGTTGGCTGAAGGATGGGAGCGGCTGTGCCTGCCTCTGAGGTCACAGCTTGAAGTCCTTTTAACTTGCTTTCTGCTGCAGGAGAGAGTAGAATTGTGGTAGAACTGTCTCCGCATTCATTCAAATGGAAAATTTGCAATAAATACTATCCCCAGAACAACAGATAACTCAGCATATCAGGTAAGTGCAAGGCTTTTCTCTAGGTTAGGTAATTGTAAGTGAGAATGTGCTGAGTTAGGATAACGGTGATGCGGTATTAGTAACGTTGACTCAGACCTCAGTATTGCGATGCAGCATCAGGGTTCTGAATTGTTTTGTTCATTGAAAGGTGACTTTGTTTTATATTTTTGACAGTATTGTGCCATAAGATGTCTTATTTGCCTGCAAAAGCTTTTCAAGAACGTACCAGAGCCCCGATGTGTGTGTCTTGGAGAGATAGCCTGAAAATTGGGGAGGGGCAGCGCTGAGCGTGAGCTGAATCAATAAAAAAAATTATCTCCTTCTGGAGAAGTTTTAGCAGGGCTGTGGTATTCGTTTGGCTCAGATTATTTCCTTAATGTTAACATTTTCAAATTATGTTGATAGATATTGGTAGATGCCAAAAATGTTCAATCCTTCTACCAGAAGTAGAGAATAGCACGGAGGTACTCAAACTCAAATACTGTGTTGCATACAAATTGAACAGATGGAATTGAAATAATTTGGAATAGCATGTCCTTGAAGGAAGACCTTGTTGTCAGAAACAAAACAGTTTGACTTCTACCTGGAGTGTTTTGTTTTCTTTCCTCTTGTCCAGAGTGTCTTACTTTAAAAAGAGTGGCTAGATTGCATATTTTGAAATTATCCCCCCCCAAAAAAGTTTTATTTTTTTCTTGATGTTTTAAAACTTAAGCTTATGGAATTATAGAACCCACTCTATAAAAGCCAAATAAAATCCACAAAAACTCTGAAAAACTAAACAGCAAAAATAATAGACTACTGTATTTACCAGTCTTTGTGAATTAAAACTGCTTGCTTAAATATCATGGCAAATAATTAATAAAAATGCAAATAATGTACAGTATGATATGAATTCCTCAACCTCTCTTTAGGGTGGGAAAATAGCATTAAAATAGCATTTTAAGGATGATTTTAAACAGTAAATATGCACTGTTAATGCACATATATATGTATATATATATACACATATGCATATATGTACACCTTTGTATATATGCACATATACACTGTAATATATAATTTATAAAACATAATGTATGCAATATAACCTGCATATATATGTCCTTCTTCAAGGATGATGCTAAGATTTTAAAAATATGTTTGCTAAATAATCTATCAAGAACCAGCAATAGATAATGCTAAGTATACTTTGTGAAATAAGCATCACCGATTAAAAAAAAAAAGGAAGGAAGTATAGAACAATGATAATAAGAACACAGGGAAACTACTTTTCAAGCATTTCACAATGCATTTTAATTCTGTTGTGGTATTACTCCGTTACATTTGAGTTTCCTTTCAACTACCTGATAATATGGTGGCATAGAACTCACATTATAGAACGTGTTTAAATCTGCAAAACTGAGCTAGTTTAGTTACAGGAGGAAACTCACACGTTGACTTTTTCCTTAGGGTGGGGAAGATAGATCTGAAAGAGAGTAGCTGCCTATACATTTTGGAGTTCTGATGCTGAGTCATGGTGTACATTCCTGCTGAAATGCCTCCTGACTGAGGTGGCCCAACAACAGCTAGTAAAATAGAATTGAAATGAAAATGAGAAAGAATGGAGGGGGCAGAAACTTAAAGATATTTATTGCCCAAAGACACACTAAATTCTGAGTAATGAGTATAATGGCAGTGCTACTTGTTTGATCTGGCTGAGGTGACAGTAGAAGAAAAGCCTCCATGCTGGATGACAAGATTGTAGGAGTAAAATTAATGGGCTAACATGGGGAGATTGTATAATCAAAGGGGTCCGAGTAGGACCACACTTGTTAAATCTCTGTCATTGTTCTAGTCTCAACTCAAGCCATTACTCAATATCACTGAAAATACGTGATGGTTAGGTAAAGAATATTTCCTGGATCATGTGAGGGAAATCTAGAATGAGACATACTCCGTTCCCAATTCTCACAGTAGTTGTAATTAATTTTTATAGATTGTCAACTGGGAGAAACTAACAAGAGATTAATGAGAAAATTTCACTATTAACCACAATATATGAAGTGAGACACCAAAATGAGTTTAAATAATGATTATTATGGCAAAGCGTAATCATATTAGATACAGTTAGGAAGAAGACTGAGGATACAAATGAGATATAATAAATGGAAAGAGGAAATGGAATGAGAAACCCATATAGCAGTGAAATATTAAATATAAGATTTTGAAAGAAAAATGTACTTAATGAATAATTGATATATGTTATTAATACACCTTAAAATAAATTTATAAGAATTCTGAAATATTATGATTCACTAATGTAAGGCTTTGTAATTTACTTTAAAAATGTATTTTAAAGGTGACTTAGTAGAGTAAGTGAAGATAATTTAAAATGGTAAGCTGTCCATTTTCTTTTTAGTAAAATACTTATACTAATAAGGATTGTTTGCACATGTTATAATAAATCTAAGTAGAAAGCTATCTCTATCTGTACTTTTATATATCTCTATATTTTCTATATATATATCCTAGCCATAAACTAGGATTGAAGAAAAGTTATGAATCTTTTAAATGGAAGATTGGAGACCAAAAACAGTTGAAGAGAGAGAATATGTCCATTTTCCAAACTTAAAACACACATACAAATTGATTCAATCTGAGTTTATATTTTTTATGACAAGGAAGTCCCTCCTCTATTTTTTAGTAAATAGTTATGAAAAATTGTAAACTTTATAAAATCCAGAAATTTTTTAAAGTATGAATTCATAACAAAGAGTGACACTAAGAAATTGCATCTTCTCTTTTCTTCCTTTGGAGAAAATAATAAAATTAGTTCCTCCTTAAAATATATTCCCTAAGAAATTAGTTTATGAAATATTTTCCTTTTAAAAATGCTCCTAAAATTTGACTCTGAGGGATCTGTCATTTTAATACAGCTTCATGAATGCTCAGCAATGTCTTCCCTCTGATTATAAATAAAACTTTACTCTATTTTTCATTGCTTTCTAGTCACTTTCCTCTGAAAAAAACAACTCAGTGTAATGAAGAATTTATTTAAAGATCTTCCTGTGTGCTTTTCTAGGGATTCTGGTTCTCTAGATGTGAAAAAAGAAGAGGGACGATGCCTTCACTAGAACAAATAATTCAAATGTAGGAAAAAATGTACAAAGTAGTGTCATCTAAAATATTTGGTAAAAGTTGAAGTGTCATAGGACAAATAAGGAACCATAATCAACATTTTTAAATGGAGGTCAGGAGAAGAATATACCGAAAAGCATGGAAGCAAAAATGAATATTTTATATTTCAGCGTCAGAATTGAAATAGAATTGGATTGGTAGAGTTGAGAATAAACAGGGTGGGAGCAGATTATTGAGACCCTAACCACCAGAATAACATGTTTAGGCTTGGTTTTATAGAGATTGGTCACTCAACATCTGTTATTTAATCCCATTGGGGGCATTTAATGGTGAAAAAGTTTCTGACCCCTGATGAATGCTGAACATTTTTAAATGATTATTCATTCTAATTAAATATTGTATTTATTTTCTATATTCTAATGCCTTACTTTGCTGACCCTGGGAGTATTGCCTTTCCCGAAGTTAGCCAATTACTAGTTAGTAAACAATCACCCTTGAGTGAACTTTCTGAGTGCAAAGCAAGCAACCAGGAGTCCACACCTTAAACCACCTTCTTTATCAAGATACTCATACTCTGGCCAATTTCGTCCTGCCCTAAATACCCCTGGGATCTGTACCAGACAACTAGGGATGGGTCTGGTGCCTCTAGAGCTTCCTGAAGTAATTCAAACTAGCCCTCCTAAATCTACTTGTATCCTGCCTCCTTCCTAAGAAAGCCACAATAAAGGTTTTTTGCCTATAGTTCCTCCTCTCCTTCTGCCCCTCTTGATTGACCCCAAGCATGGTATGCCCCCTTCTCTTGGGATCGATGAGTATAACAAATATATTTTCAATGGCAGCTCTCATCAGATCCATTGGCTTTACCATACCCAAATAATAATAAAACCTATATTAAAACAAAATGAAACATCTTTTACACCAATTAACATCAATGGAAATGTTATATTCCCAGTATTTAAGATAAATCATTCAAGTCTTTAAAAAATAATTACCATTTTTTAAAACTGCTGTATTATTTCAGATTTAAGGTCAGATCCTGAGTGTATCTCCTCTAAACATAAGCTTACCTCTTTTCTCAGTTGTGATTGATGGAGGGGATATCCTCTAGAAATATGAGTGGACAATTAGAAGTTTTTAGTCTAATGGCAAGCTACATATGTCAAAGTTTCACCATTTCCCCGAGTCTGCTTTAACTTGTAGCATTTCTGCTGCATAAAAACAAGCATCCACCTCATCCAACAACTAAATCAATGTCAAGGGAAAATGGCACCTTATGCTCCTAAAATATCAAATTCTGAAACTGTAATTATCAAAGGCTAGTGTTGTTTATATAATGCCTTTGGTATCCAGTAAGCAACACAAATCCTAATTAAGAAATATTTCTGCTACATTAAGCCTACAAAATTGAATTGAATTGAATTGAATTGTCTTGAAAGTGTGGTGTCCAAGGAAAAGTTATTGGTAATCAGTAAATGCCAAACTTTGCAACAATGAACCAAAAACAATTAACCATAAGACTAATAAGAATTGGGCCACACAGAGGTAGTGCTCTGAAGAATATGTACCAAAAGACAGTAGTGATATCTTTCAGTGGTACACTCTATTACTTCAAAATACTATCACTGAAACAAATTGAAAACGGTAATTGACTTTAAAGGGTAGAAGAGTTAAAAAATTAAGTGGATGTTTGAACTTAATGGTTTTTAACTTCCCTTTCTACTTCAAGGCTGTATGATATGTTATGATTACAGTTACAGTAACCCTTTAAGAGATGAGCTTTTGATAAAGAAATTCAAGTGGAAAGTTGAAGATGATTTAGATTGAGAACAGGTTAGAAAAGACACGAGTCATGCTAGCAGATGGAAGGGCAGCAAGGTAGGTGGCTGGGAGGGAATCTGGAGGCAGAACTGTGCCAGAAAGAACATAGGAATTTCAGCAGATGGAAGATGATATATTAGTTGGCAAGAAGAAGAGCTGGGTGACAAACAGGAGGATCTATTGAAGAACTGGGTGAGTAGGCAGCCAAGAGGTGAATTGGATGGACCAGTGATAAAATAGGTCAGTAAGAGGGCACCCAAGTTCCAGAACAAGTAGGCAAGAATAGCAGAAAACAATTATAATTGTTCCCTTTAACTGAACCTAGAAAATGACTTTTATTATAATTTTTAAAGTGCTTTGAAATCATGATGAATGGTGATCTTCCATGGGAGGAAACTTTTAGTAGAAAGTTCAAAGATGCTCACCACCTAGAAAATCTATTCTGTAAAATTATCATATGCGTGAAATTTATGGTTTATTTCCTAGTTTGGTGTTTCCTATATTTGAATTCTGGCCTTGGCTTCACTAATAAATGGGGATTTGGCTAGAAAACAATACTGAGGGGTAATATAAGTAAATAATAACTTTAACACCTACCAAAAAGAGAATTGGTCAGTGTATGGAAAATTTGATTTAATTATATGTTTAGAAAAATTCCTTATATTGTGTTGCCTATTTGAAAAAAAAATCTTTTTTAATCTTTGTTTTTGAGAGACAAAGAGAGAGCATGAGCAGAGGAGGGGCAGAGATAGAGGGAGACACAGATCCCAAAGCAGGTTTCTGAGCTGTCAGCACAGAGCCTGATGCAGGACTGGAACCCACAAACTGTGAGACCATGACCTGAGCCAGAAGTCAGATGCTTAACCTGACTGAGCCACCCAGGTGCCCCTGTATTGCTTAATAAAAGTGGTGATGGCCGTGCCTCAGTGAACATAAAGATGATTAAAAGTCATCTGGTCTCTTTTCTGTCTTCATATTTATCTACCTTTAAATCACCATAGCCTTACATAATTATTTATGCTTACAAGTTAAGTAGAATAGTTTAACATAATTAAGTACTTTTTACATGACAGTTGTCACCATAAACAAGTGCAAGGCATAGTAAGGTTCGTATGAAGGTGTTGGCTTTACAGCTATTCTAATTGACCTTCAGATGGATACTTGGGTTCTAAACAGAAGAGATACATCCATTTGCCACATATATAAACTTTGAATTAACACCATTATTTCCTTTGTTTCTTCCATCTAAACTGTAAACTTATTTTTCTGATACATCAACCATATTCCTCAGGTCAATCTATTGCTACCTGTTTTACTATCCAAAGCCCTTATGCCAATATGCCTGCAAGTCTGATATTATTGCTGGTGTGATCATTTCTAAAACTTCTACAGTCCAGAGCACATGACTGGCTTAGTCAGTAGAGCACTGACTCTTGATTTCTCAGGATCATGAGTTCAAGGCCCATGTTGGGCATTGAGTTTACATAAAAAAAATAAAATATCTCCATTCCAATTAATCTCACACACAGAAGCAAAGATGATTTATCAAGGGTTATCTGGGCTGTATGACTGTTCTTTTCAAGTGAAGCTTTTAGTTGCCATTTTAACCCTCTGAATTAAACTTTTGAGCACAAGGCTAATAGCAGTATCTTCCCAAGTTCTAAGTAATTCTCTTCTGATGCGGAACCACATTTGGCAAATTCTACATATTTGCCAGCCACTATGCCAGACTTTGGGGATACAAGGATGAATAAAACATGAATCTTTTTGTCAAAGAGTTTATATTCTAGCGGAATAAACACTATATATATAAAAACACTATATATATATTTATATATATATATAAATATTAGATACTATGGCACCATTTAATAGATGAAATAATGGTATGTACATAGATAATAGATATGTTTACCACACTACATAATTATGAATCTCTTGAGGTCACAGAACATACTAATTTATTAATTCAGCAAATGTTTATTAAGCCCCGTCTATGTGCAATGGCTATGCAAAGGGAAGTTTATTCCCTGTTGCCATGGACAATGGTGTCTATTGAAAAAAAAGAGAGGAGCAAACAAAGTTTGTTGGACAAAGATAGCTCTTGTAAAGATGTAAACCAGGTACAATAGGTGCATATAAATTGGGCTCTAGGCAAAAGTAGGGGAAGGCATCAAAAATAATTTTCTGGATGCAACAATCAAGGGGCAGTTAGAATAGTTTTAAAATATTTGTATGATGGTTTATTTATTATAGTTATAAAATAAATGGTGTTCACTACAAAATTTAGAGGTTCACATTAAAGAGGTAGTTAATGAATACAGCTTGAAATGATAGAGGAAGCAAACTATGTGTTTAGTGCTGAGATAATTGCTTTAATCCATATTCTCATGTAATCCTTTCTAGAAGACTATGAGATCCTCACTTTAAAGGGTAGAAAACCAGGACTGAGTTTACACTGCTATTAAAACTATAGGTTTAGGATTAGGAGATTAAAACATCTGTGCTATATCCCCATATCTCTGCTATTTTTTTTTTTTTGCATGTTGCAGGAACCTTCAAATGTCAAAGCATGGATATATTCAATGATATTTTGGACTCCTATGTTCATAAGTGTGTTCTTCTATCTTTTATTTAACTAAAATGGACATACATAATAGTACCAGTGCAAACTTACAAATTCATTTTATTAAGATGTTTGCAATTAGAAGAAGGACAAGTATAATTTGAAAAGTAAACCATCCATAAACAAATTCTAAAAGACAAAAAGGTCACTTTGCTCAAGTGAGGAAAATTTGAATAATGGATAAGGAACAAAAAGACACGTGAGGAAATATATACATTTAACGAGATGCTCAATACATGGACCAGCTTAAATGTCACTGAGTAGATTGTTGAGTAATAGGTTTTTATAAATTGATATTACCCAGTTTATTATTGTTTTCCCTAAAATATGAATTAGTGATAAGAACTTCTTCTGTTACTTTTCCCTAGGAGGATGCTTTCAGAAGCTTCTTTCCTTCTAAACTCCTTCAGGAGAAAATGTGATATTAATCAGGCAACTTCCTGTATGTAATTAAAGAATAGAAAGGGGATCACTTCTGTTTTATTGATCATTACATTCCTGGAGTCTAGAACAGGGCCTTGAACATAGTAGATGTTCAATAAATATGAATGAATGGTCACATGAATTAATGTTACCACATTTTATTAACTCTAGACACTATGTTTAAGTCACGCTGTTAAAATAACGGACTTTGGAGATCATATTTCTTATGTAAATGTACATCTCAAACGTAAGATGAATCCTGTAGTAGTAGGATTTTTTTTTATGACAGAAGTCTATCTTGACCTAAACTACACCTGTACCTGGAGATCTGAATGTCAAATCAACGATGTTAGCTTCTTTATGAGCATGGTCTTCAATCTCAATGAAGACCAAATTTGCTATGTCTTAGGGAATATGCCTGACTACCAAGATTTATATATCTTTATGTCTTATAGCACCCTCTCTCCCACTACCATGATCCATCAGTATATTTTATGATAGTTTTCACAAGGAATATTGTTATAAATGGCAAGTTCAGGTAATTGGAGTGACCATACTCTGTGGTTTCTTTCTTCCTTTTTTTCTTTTTTTAACTGATAATTATTGATTAGACATTCACATAAAAATATTTGGTGTTTTAAAACATGAGCAGATATTCTGTCCAACAAAATATTGTGAATATTTTAATAAAAAATCATGTATTAGGTAGATGTTACATTAAGTACATAGCAGGGATGAAAATAATTGAACTCTTTTAAACTATTTTACATAATATTAAAAAATGTTTTCATACTCCATGGCACAATCATCAATCTGTTTATGTCCGTCCTTATCCTCAGCATTTAGCACATTGTCTGATATATTGTAAACAGTAGGTTAATATTTGTTACTAATATATTGATAATAAGGTCTTCTTGACTTACATATTTAATTCATAATGATTATAATAAAATAGATCATAATGAGGCAGTAGTACTGTTAATAAAGTATTAAAAAAGTGGTGAATATATTCAATATTGTGACCTATTCAAGAATGAATGACAAATTATATAAAACACTGTATTTAGAAAGAAATGACCTGTGGGGCCCCTGGGTGGCTCAGTCGGTTAAGCATCCGACTTCTTCTCAGGTCATGATCTCATGGTTCAAGGGTTCAAGCACCATGTCAGGTTTTGTGCTGACAGCCAGCTCAGAGCCTGGAGCATGTTTTGGATTCTGTATCTCCCTCTCTCTCTGACCCTCCCTTGCTCATGCTGTCTCTATCTCTCTCTAGGAAATAAATACATTTAAAAAAAAATAAAGAAAGAAATGACCTGTAAGAAAAACAGAGATCTAGCCATAAAGAATGTGTCTTATTTGAGTCTGAGGTTGTCTAATATTGTTAATGCAATGTTGTTTTACTGAGTATATTAAATAAATAGAAAATTCATGAGAGGAGTAGAACCAAGCATAAATAATAATAAATATATTGAGAGACATGGCTATTTGTGCCAAAATACTCAGAAGAGACAAAACATGGCCAACCGTTTACATGGATATATTTGGATGAGACTTTTGCAGAAGCCCATGAATACCAAATATTGTAGATTTTTAAAGAAATCATTTTTAAGGAAAAAATAAAATCCTTTGGTAAAAATGATTGTTTTGAAGTTATTAAATACAAAACATTATTACAAATATGATTATTTTCTATGTTCTTTATTGTAGTAGGATATAGCCCTCACTTATGGAAATATTAATGTCTTTAAGTGTAGCCCTTCTTTCATTTAAATTGGAATTAAATAGATGTTTCATGAAATGATTAAAAAATATTTTTGGTAACCTGAGAAAGATTATTTAGAATTTGTCTGTCTAGTCCCTCATCAAGAATGAAATGAACTCTTAGAATTTGAAGAGGTCAGTTTTTATAAAACTGTGACTAATCTTTAATTTTTACATGTGGAAACTGAGTCTGTGATGATTGAGACTTATTATCTAAGGATCTACTACTTAGGCATACCTACATATAGAAAAATAAGCTTTCTTGTTTTGTTTTTTATTTTAATGTTTATTTAGTTTTGAGAGCGAGAGCAAGAGAGAGCATGAGCAAGGGAGGAGCAGAGAGAGAGGGTGACACAGAACCTGAAGCAAGCTCCAGGCTCTGGGCTGTCAACATAGAGCCAGATACGGGGCTCGAACCGACAAACCGTGAGATCATGACCTGAGCCGAAGTCGTACACTTAACTGACTGAGCCACCCAGGTTACCCTAAAAAAAATAAGTTTTAAAGCATACTGGTTAGAGATTTAATAACAATATAAAAATTGGAGTATTTTTTCCCTTAATTGTAGGATTCTTGATTCAGATTTAATATTCTTCATGTAATTAATTTCTTTGTTTAAGGGAAAATGTTCTTTAATGAATTCTTTATCTTCTCTAAATTATCTATTTTGAGAAACACCTAGGAAAAGAAAGGAAACTTCAGTGAAAGAAAATCATTCTTCTGTGATTCAAAACTTAGAATTCTTAGATCTTAACTGTGGAAATATAACATTGGAAGAAATTCATGAACATTGATTAGGAAATGGATACTCACTGACACATGCTCAGTGTCAATGTAAAGTTAGTTCTTTAAAAGAGCTAGGTCAAGTGTCAATCAATGGTTTAAAATAAGTGTTTTGGTTATACTGTTAAAAACAAAAATTTCAATTGCTTGTAATTTAGGAAGAAACAAGAGTAAATGTGTTAAAAATGAAATAGAGGTTGTATAAATCTCCATTTCTCATACAGAAGGCTGATTATGATTAAATTAGTCCCACAAAGTGTAGATATGCCATAAATACTACATGCAGAAGACCTATGAAGATTGTACTGCCTAGGAGTTGGTAAAATGAGGAGAATGAAGAACAGAAATTTATTAATTGCCTGAAGATGTTATCACTTGTGTCACAGCAAAATTACTGTTTTGTTGACAGAATAAAGCACTATTTAGAGGGGGAAATGGGCATACCAACATTTATTTGTTTTGTGCTCTGTGCTAGGCAGTGTGATAAGTGTTTTGCATATTCATTAAAATGCTATCACTGGAGTAACAATAAATGTGATTTAAAAAAAATGTTTATTTATATTTTAGAGCAACAGAGACAGACTGTGAGGTGGGGTGGGGGGAAGGAGGTAGAGAGAGACACACACACACAAAATCTGAAACAGGCTCCAGGCTCTAAACTGTCAGCACAGAGCCAGCCATGGGGCTTGAACCCATGAACTGTGAGATCATGACCTGAGCCAAAGTTAGAGCCTTAACCTACTGAACCACCCAGGTGCCAGTAAACATGTTTTACTGTGTTAATACACCCAATATTTTAATTTTGTTTAGGAAAGGATACTTTTTGTCACATTGTGTCATATATATGATTAGTTATTTAAAAATAATTTAGGATTTAATTTTCATAAGCCATTATAAAATTTCATATGAGACAAATTGCAAAGAAATATAGCCTCTATTTATTATTTTGTTAAGAATGGAGTGATTAGGGTCACCTGAGTGGCTCAGTTGATTAAACATTTGACTTTGGCTCAGGTAATGATGATTCATGAGTTTGAGCCCCGTATCAGTGTCTACACTGATAATGCAGAGCTGGTCTGGTATTCTCTCTTTCTCTCTCTCTGTCCCTCACTATTCTCTCTCTCTCTCTCTCTCTCTCTCTCAATATAAATAAATAAACTTAAAAAAAAGACTTAAAAAAAAGAATGGAGTGATTAGGTTTGGGCTATAAAGAAATATAACAAAAATGCATATGAGTAGAATGGAAATTAAATATTCCAGGTAGACAGTAAAAATGATTATATGCAGAATGACTAAACTGGGGAAACAGAATCATGTGATGAATTTAGAGTCTGGTCTAGAATGAATTCAACAAACAAATCAATGGAAAAGCCTCAGTTAATAGGTGATAGAAGAAATTACTTTAGCAATGACATGGCAGTATAAGTTAGAAAAACAGTAAAAGTATATGGACAGTTGATATGAAAAGAATAGAGGAAATCTATCAGTAATTGATAAAAAGAGATGGCAGCAATGGGAGTGGGTGTGAGAGTATTAAGAATTCAAATGCTTCCATGAAATCTCCTGCAGACTTAAGTATTCGTTTCATTTCTTCCTATGCACCATCACCCTATAGAGTGGTTTTTCTTGTCCAATATCTGTAACAAAGTAATTCAAATCAGCCTAAGCTGTTTTTTTTTCATGTGTGTATTTTGGAGAAAACAATTGAAATGCACTAATGGTTACTCCTTTTGGTTTGTGTCACTTTAAAACATTGTGTGACCCATTTATGACAATTAGAAATGTGAGCTGAAAGTTATTTGAATTTTATTATTTTCAAGGAGCTTAGAGAAAAGATGAAACAATGAATTGATAATGTGAATAGCAATTAGAGCTCTATCTTACTAGTTATGCACAGGCACATGCCTAAATAAGGAGCAATAGTGTGAATTTAGCAGGAAGGAGTGACTTGTTCCTCTAGAGCTTCTAAACTCTACACATAAATTGTCATTGGACAGTAAGCTTTATGCCTACATAGGACGGATTCTCAGGGCTACAACTTGATATCAAAATTAAAATAAAAATTGTATATGAAGAATGCTTCTAATATTCATTGAAATGTTTACTTCAATTCTTTTTTCCAATGACGTTTCTGTAAAGTCATAATTTGTTTTAGTGTTGAATGTTGGGAAAATGCTTTAATTCAAAATTATTCTTATTTCTTTCTTCAGTATGAGCTATACAATTGATTGCATTTCCTTTCTTTTTATTTTACTTTGCATTGGGAGCTAGGCAGCTTATAGCTAAATTTTCTATTCAATTAATAAGTAATGTACCCTAGGCTAGGTTACTTGATTCTCTTCATACTGGAGTCTCATTCTTTTACCAGTATGTTGAAAGCTTTATTGACTATGTTAGCTGCCACAATTTCTTTTCCTAAGTATTAATACATATATAATGAATATGTAAATATGTCAATAATTTGAATTAGCATCTAGACCCTTACCTGGTTTCAAGAGTCAAGAGATCAAAATGCTGTTTTGAATTTATGATAGATACTAATCTGACCACATCTAGTTCTCTTTAAAAAAAGATGCAGATATAATAAAATGAAGAAAGGATATTTTAAAAGCTTCTCCAGTTGAGTTATTTTTTCAAGGGCTTTCAAGAATGCATGTCATGTACCTGGTAGCTGGTAGCTAGTCCTTAGGTCTTCTCAAAGATGAAACTCCTATTTTATTAAATGATATATCACAGCCATGTAGTACAGATGGAATCTAAAATATCACTTTTTTATTGAAAAGAAAAAGTCAGTAAGATTATAAAGGAGAAAAATCACTTCCTTCCCCATGACTTGCCTTCTCAGAAAAAGTAATCCAATATAATATAAAACTGTAATGTGATAGAATTTGCGATAGAGTCATGTTAGTAAGCAATAGATAATGAAGAATCAAAAGAAAAGATCCTTGCACACTTAGAAGGATCAATAAATATTAGTGGAGTGGTGTCATCATACTACTGAACAAAGAACCAGCAAACCTTGAGATTTATCCCTTGAGATTTTAGACCAATGGCTTAATCCCTCTAAATTTCAGGTTTCTAATCTTTAAAATGAGGATTAGTAATATCTACCCTCACCAATTCTCAAACTGTTTGTGAAGTACAAATAAAGCATTCATGGAACCATTAATAACTTTTACACCTCTGAAATAAAAAGTGTAAGTGTCAAAAAAAGTAAACTTAATATTAATAGCATCATTGAAGCAATCAACCTTTGATTAAAAAGGTAAATTTTATTTTATATAGAAATAGAAATACAAAGAATGAATGGACAAAGAAAGAAAATCATGCATTCAGGGATATTAAAACGAACAAATGCAAAAACTTTATTGATGATCAACACCCAAACAAGCAAATTGTATACTGGAAATTATATTAAATCTTTAAATCATTTCCTGCAAAACTGACTCAAACAGTTGTGCTCCAATCTAGTCTATCCATCTATGCTCTTGTTTCATAAATACAAATAATGAAACTTGGTTGGGAAACAGTGGAGAAGCACTTGGAGAAACAGAGTTAATTAGTGCTAGGCATTATGCTGGAGTCTCTGATTTATTCCCCTGTCACCTGAAGAATTTCTACAAAGGAGACTGAATCTCCATAAAGTACAAAATGCTAACAACACCTTCTATGATACTTATGTAATATTTGTTAATATCTAACAGTGATTTGTATAATTAAAGTACTTTCAGACAATTTCTTAGCCATGTCATGTGCAATTAAAATAAAATAAACTTAAATTAGGAAGAGTCTCTTTATTATTTTCCCTGTGAGACATAGAATACCACCTTACTGGACCTATGAATCCAGTAATACCTACTGGACCTATGAATCCAGTAATACCTACTGGACATATGAATAAAGAATCAATCACTCCACTAATCAATTCTTTAGTAGTATATTGTTAATGTTTACATCCTTAGCCTTATAAATACTGTTTGTAGATTTCTATTAAATTAAAGCATCTTTTATATAAAGGCACCTGACAGTTTGCTCATTTTTTTTCTGAACTTTCTTAGTATGGATTATGCCTTGGAAATTTACATATATTGTTCATTTTGAAATTAACTCCTAAGAAATCTAATTTTATTCATTTCCTATCTTTGAACACTGTCAGCTTGCTCGAATCATCTAAGGACTAGGCCAGAATTATTATTTTTATTTCTCTCTGTTTTTCAGCCAAGGCTCTGAATTTATTCAGTACTTTGCAACTGTTATGTTAGATGAATCCCAAACAATTTCCTAAGGGGCTACCCAGAAGGATTGTGGTAGGGGAGTAACAGTTACTGAAATTTCTGCTCCTTTATGTGCCATGAAACAAAATGGAATTGTTAAAGCCTGTCCAACCTATTCCTTCATCATTCTTTCTATTTTAGAGAAAGCTTTCAGAAGATGCAGACACAGTCTGAATATATTATTGTTCCTATTTCAGCTGACATAATCAAAATTATCCAAAGTGATGATATCAAAATATGAGCTAGTCTTGAGTAACTTGTATGCCTCAATGAATAAGCACAGATAGCTTTTGTATTATTTAGCTGTCTATGAGATTATGGTTGGTTTAGATATATACCAATTGATTTGAGAAATTTTTTTGTAATGTTTATTTATTTTTGAGACAGAGAGAGAGAGACAGAGTATGAGTGGGAGAGGGGCAGAGAGAAAGAGGGGGAGACAGAATCTAAAGCAGGCTCCAGGCTCTGAGCTGTCAGCACAGAGCTAGACGCAGGGCTCAAACTCACCAGCCATGACATTGTGACCTGAGCTGAAGTCGGATGCTTAACTGACTGATCTACCCAGATACCTCAAGAGTATTTTTTGTTGTTAATGGGAATTGTGGATAAGGCTATATATCTTTGCATTATTATTGTACTAAGAATTTACTCACACTAATAATTTGCACATATCTGCATGTTTTAAACCATATTTCACAAAGGAGTAGACATTTCATGTGAAATGTGTAGTGAAATAGGAATTTCCATTAACCTTTTGGGATCCCCGGGTCATCTTTCAACCATTCACATTTTGGACTCTCAGGGGTTATTCTTGCTTCAGAAATATATGCTCATTTTTGTTCAATCAAACATTAATTTGTAAAGTTGTTAAACATATCTTATCCTCCCATAATAATTCCTTAGTTATTCTTATGGCTTATATGAAAGGTATTTCCATTACCATTTTATAGCTGAGGAAACAGATTCAGAAAAGTTGGCTTCATAAATGTCACCACACTGAGCATCGAAATTTATTTTTAATCTAGACCAGTTCTCTCTGGGACCATGCGCTTTCCCTACATAGTGTGATTGTGGCTTGGCTTCAAGCTTTTTATCAGGTTCCTTAGATTTCATATTTTTTATCCAAAATGTTTATTAATATTTTATGAATCACATGTGCCTTTTTTAGCAGCATATTTTTTCATTTCTAAATAGCACATTTCCCTCAATTTAATGTTATTGAAATTAAGATGCCACAATAATTAATGACACAAGGACATTTTTGCAAAATCTGAAATTAAATTGATAAAACACATGTTGTAATAGAAGTGAGAAGGCAGTTTTTTGTGTTCCATCCCTATGTTTAGAAAAATTATATATATGTCTTTGAATTCCCTTCTTCCTGAAAAAAAGTTCTCTTTATGTGAGAACTTTATATAATGATTCAAATTCAAATTCCATTTCATTATTTTCTTCTTACAATTGCCCCAAACCACTGGCAAATCTTCCTGTATTAATTTTCATAATTTTCTAAATGTATTTTTAAGTTTATTTCCTTATTTTGAGAGAAAGAGAGAGCATGAGTGGGGGAAGGGCAGAGAGAGGGAGACACAGAATCCGAAGCAGATTCTATGCTGTCAGCACAGAGCCTAATACGGGGCTCAAACTCAGAAACTTATGAGATGACGACCTGAGGTGAAACCAAGAGTTGGATGCTCAACTGACTGAGCCATGCAGGCGATCCTAAATGTATTTTTTGAAATTAGTTTCCTCCTGAGAAGATAATTTTCATTGTACAGTTTTCTGAGAGAATTTGATCTAATGTATATCAGTTTTTCAATGTTCTCATTAAATAGTTATTGAAGTGTTTCAATAACAGCTTGATTTATTGGAGCTTCTTTTCTCCATTGCATTAATGTAAGTAACCATTACCCTGTCTTCAAACTTGCCTCTATTTCATGACACCTCCCCACTACTTTTTCAACTTAATGTGGAAACATATATGTGAATATTGAGCTTTAGAATTTCTTGATGAACTTTTCTACCTTTCCCTTAACTTGTGAGGTTGTTAACCAGGGATGACAAGGACTTGAGCAAAGTGAAAGTTGGGGTTGAAAAAGATTAAACTGTTGAAACCACTGACTTTAAGAGTTAAGGGAAATGCAGAGGTAGATAGCATTCCAAAGAATTATGTCCACTGAAACTTAAAAGAATAGCTCCGATTTTGCATGGCAAATTAAAGTATAGAGTAGGAAACTGAGGCTGGATTCTTGTTGAATGAACCTAGCCATTAGTAAAGGTTAGTGAGAAACTCAAGTGAGGACTCAATCCAAGGCCCACTTTGTATTAGACCTATGACATCAAAACTGTGTTTTAACAGTTAGTGAAACAGCTGTTGATTTGTTTGTTGTCTTGATATTTGCTTATTCAGCATCCATTTATTGAATGCTTGCTATATGTGAAATGCTATGTTTTGCATTGGAAGGTCAATGGTAAATAATAGATATACAGTCCTTTTTGTCTATAGAGATTTGTCAGCTTGTTCTAAATGCTAGGAAGGGGTTTGCAGAGTATAGAATTTCCTCATCAGATAAGAATGAGTGAAAGCTCATTTATATGACAGTGGAAAGACTCTGGGTGGAACAGTGATTTATTTTGAATCCTGAAGGATAACAATTTATCTAAGCCAGAGTATGTGGTAATAATCAGAAGGTAGCCTCAGCTCATCTCATATTTCTAGAATTACAAATTTGGTCTTATTTTATGAAAATGTGAATTATCTTAAGTTTATATGTATACAAATCTAGATCAGGAATTGGCTGGAGAATGTCTATAAACTGGGATCAGAAATTAGTTGGAGAAATAAGAAAATAAAAAAGTCAAAGCAGGATGAGCCAGGTAAAAGCTTTCAGCTTCCATTATAATTTATACTTCTAAATCTGAATTTATGTGCTGTCACAACATAAATTAAGGGGATTTCTAACTCAGAATTGGAGGGCCAAGGAATATTTCTGAAACAATGGGTATCAGAATTGAGATCTAAGTGATGATTAGGAGTTAATTAGGAGAAGGGCAGATGGTGGAAGGAGGAGAAGTGGAGGGAGGGGGTGAGGATGTGTCAGAAAGGGAGAAAACCTCAGTAAAGGCCCAGAGGCAAGAGGCTGGAAATCCTGTAGTTCAGTTTCCATAGAATTGGTGGTAAGGAGCAGCCGTGGCAACAGTCAGTGCAAGGGTACACAAAGAAAGACAATGAGAAGATACTGCATTATATTAAGTAGAAAAGTGACTTGATTGATCTTTTACATTTAAAGATCACTCTGGCAGCACTTTTGAAGACATTTTTGAGTACGTAATGGATGCTAAGGAAGAATATTAGAAGGTATTATTACAGTAGCCTTGGAAAGAGATGATAATAGCCTAAACTAGTGATTTTCAAACTTTTTCCTTAAAAATTTCCAAAAGAATATATTAAAATTGTACATCCTCACATATATTTATGAATTGACATACAAATTCATCATGATTTTAAATAGAAACAAAAGATGTCATTTTCAACATATTGCAAGTTTTGACATTTTAAAATAAATCTGTTATGTCGTTAAATATATCCATTAAAGTCTGAATAGTATTGAGATTCCCTATTCATTGTTACCCACTTAAAAACATTTGAAATAGCTCTTGTAGAACTTTGGAAATTTTTATGTAGTTCTCATTTATTTTGAATTCATATTTCTATTCCTGTGGAAATTTATCCTGTTATTATATAACTTATGGTTGAAAGTATTCAATTCAGTGCCCCATCATATTTTTAGCTATAAAATATAATTTGATTTTTTCATTTTCTTATAGCTGTAAGGTTCAAAAGTTAATTTTTCTTCTAGAATTACTCATCATAGTTTTTATTAATGCATAATTGACCAAAACTATATAACTGTATTTAAAACTCTGAAAAAATTGTTAGTGACAAAAAAACACAACTTTATTAGAAATGCAGTGCTGAATATGACAGATGGGCTTCTTTATTTTAGTTAATTCCTCTACTTTTAGAACAATGTTATTTATTGCGAAAATGAGACAGAGTGTGGTATTAATTCTATTTTGACTTTTCATTTTTATTGATGTGAACTAGAAGATAAAGAATTGAGGTATAATGATGTAACTTAGTTATTTGAACTCTTTCTGATTATATGTAAAGAACTACATGGTGATCTCTTACCAAAATTTATGTTTAATAATCTGTTAATTTTGTGAAAAGCAGAGTTGGATTTACAAAATAATTTCTTTCCTGGTCATTCACTTTCTCAGTAGTAACATTAGTACTTCTTAACATTTATCTCAATTGTCCTTTTGTTTGGTGCCTCTAGAAGATTTACATGGTGGGTCAATGCACATAACATTCTGGATGGGTTAGAATCGTGTTCTTAAATATTTATTTATTTATTTATTTATTTATTATTGTAAAATAAGATACATTATTTTTATTCATTTATTTGTTTATAATTTTATTTATAATTGTAAAATAAGAGAAAAATTTATTTATTTATTATTATAAAATAAGAGAAAGGTAACTAAGAAAGGGATTATTGGAAAGTATACCTTCTGTTATAGATGTACCTTCAGTTCTGCCTTAAATCTCTTTCTGGGAACACCATGGAGAGGATTTTTATACTCTCAAGAGCATGTGTGTATACATTAGGGAAGTAGTGTGAATGAGGAACAGGACCTGCTCATGGATCCTACAATCAGGAGAAAGAAGCAGACGATAAAGGGAAAAACACAGCCTAAGAAGATGCTAAGAAGACAAAGAACATGATACTAAGTAAGAGAGTAACTGAATGTGAAGAAGGTCTCTCAGGAACAGAAAGTGCAAAGATTTTAAAATGACAGTAGACTAAGTATTTTCAAGAAGCAGCAGGAAGGTCATTGTTGCTGGAGCAGCAGTTAGTAGAAAGAGTATAATAAAGAATGAGATTGGAGAGCTGGGCAAGAGCTGGACCATATATGGTCTTAGTGGTCCTGTAAGGACTTTGGATTTTATTGCTTTTCTTCCTAAAGCCATTGGAAGGTTTTAAACTAAATAGTGATATTTTCAAATTTGTGTCTTAAAAGATCACTCTGTTGCATAGTGAATGAAATATGGGCAAGCAAGAGTGAAGCATGGAAAGCTATCAGTAGGCTATTGGAATAATCCAGATGAGAGATTATTAAAATGCTTGAACTGGGGCACCTGGGTGGCTTAGTCGGTTAAGCGTCCGACTTTTGCTTAGGTCATGATCTCGCGGTTCGTGGGTTCGAGCCCCGCGTCGGGCTCTGTGCTGACTGCCAGCTCAGAGCCTGGAGCCTGTTTCAGTCTGTGACTCCCTCTCTCTCTGACCCTCCCCTACACACGCTGTCTCTCTCTCTCTCTCCTAGAAATAAATAAAACATTAAAAAAGAAATTAAAAAAAAATAAATAAAATGCTTGAACTAAGGAGGTGGCAGAAAGGATGGAGAGAGTGAATGTGTTTACGGTGTATTTTGGAGGTAGAGTTGACAGGACCTTCCTGGAGTATTCGATGTGAAAGGGGAGGATAAGAAATGAGTCAGGGATGGGGCGCCTGGGTGGCTCAGTCATGATCCTTCGGTTTGTGGGTTCGAGCCCCACTTTGGGCTCTGTGCTGACAGCTAGCTCAGAGCCTGGAGCCTGCTTCAGATTCTGTGTCTCCCTCTCTCTGTGACCCTCCCCTGGTCATGCTGTCTCTCTCTCTCTCTCTCTCTTTCAGAAATAAATTAAAAAATAAAAAGAATTTTAAGAAAAAAAGAAATGAGTCAAGGATAACTTGCAGATGTCTGGTTTAAGGACTGTATAGATGTATAGATGATTAGATGATGATGCCAATCAGTGACTGAAAGATGTGGGTATGTAGGTGAGGAATCCAGAGTTATTTTCTATATAGGTTAATCTGAGGTTCTTGTGAGATACCAGAGGATAAGTCAATAAGCAACTAAATATTGTGGTGAAGACTTAGTTATCCACCAAAATAATTGTTCTCTTTGTTGGCCATACACCTACATTACGCTACCTTCCTCAGCTCCCTTCAGGTAGGTGTGAAATGTCCCTGTGCTGTTCCCAGTGGAAAATGAGCAGAATAGATGTGCACAGCTTCCAGGTGTGGCCCATTAAAAAACTTCAAAAAATACAACAACTCCTTTATGCTCTTCCTTATTCTGCCAGCTGGAAACTGATGATGACCAAATTTTGGAGAAGGCAAGGTCTCACGATAGAAGATCCCTTGGCAGAGGAGAACTCCGCTCCATTGACCTAAACACCTAACCCAGGACTGTTATAAGAAGGGGAAAAATTCTTTATTATGTTGAGCTTTTTTTTTTTTTTTTTGTAGTGATTATTTATTTTGAGAGATAGAGAACACAAGCAGGGGAGGGGCAGAGAGAGAGACAGGAGAGAATCTCAAGCTGGATCCATGCTGTCAGTGCAGAGTCCAACACAGAGCTTGATCCCAGGAGTCATGAGATCATGAACTGAGCCGAAACTAAGAGTTAGATCCTCAACTAAGCCCTTATGTTGAGCTTTTAAAAGAAAAATGTAGAGGTGATGAAATGGGAAAGCAGTTTAGCTTTTCTGGAAAGGATAAAATAAAAGAATACACAAACAGAGGAATTTATAGTTGACCTTTGAACATTGTGGAGGTTAGGGTACTGACCCCTCTAACTATGCAAGCTGTTTATAACTTTTGACTCCCCTCAACCAGTTAATTACCAATAGACTAATGTTAACTGGAAGCCTTACTGATAACATAAACAGCCAATTCACACATATTTTGTGTATGTATTATATTCTATGTTCTTACACTATAGTAAGCAAGAGAAAAGGAAATATTAAGGAAAGCATAAGGAAGAGAAAATACATTTATAGTACACTACTGTATTTATAACAGGTAATCCACATTTAAGTGGACCTGTGCAGTTCAAATCCATGTTGTTCAAAAGTCAGTTGTACATTTCATAGTACAGGGAGAGTTGCCAGAGTATGTCAGGGATGAAGAACTTCCAAAGAAGTCTAGAGGCAGAAGGCCTGGGAGATTCTACTAGGGTGACTTTAAGTCAGTATATATTCAAGATAACTTAAGAGTACATAGTTCCTGAGGAAAACTCCCTTGAAATTAAAGCAAAGATGATTTTGTACCATAAGAAATTATCAGTGACATGTTATTTCATTTAGGGGACAGGCACATAGAACATTCTAAACTATTTTATTTTTCTCCAATATGTTTTAATTGAAGGGTAGTTGACATACAATATTGTATTAGTTTTAGGTGTACAACATAGTGATTCAAGTTAATATACATTATGAACTGATGACCACAATAAATCTAGCTACCATCTATCACCATGCAAAGTTGTTATATTTGTAACTATATTCCCTATGCTGTACATTGCATCTCTGTGCCTTCTTTATTTTGTAACAGAAAGTTTGTACCATTAAATCTCCTCCCCCAATTTTGCCCCCTGCCTAGCCCCTCCCCTCTGGCAACCACCAGATTGTTCTCAGTCTGTTGATATATATTTTTTTGGTGGCTGGATTATTTTGTTTTTTAGATTCCACAAGTAAGTGAAGTCATATGGTATTTGGCTTCCTCTGTCTGGCTTATTTCACAAATGGACTATTTTAGTCCATCTGGGTTCCTGAAAATAGCAAGATTTTATTCTTTTTTTTTATAGACAAGTAATATTCCATGATGTTTGTACACGTGTACATGTGTATGAATGTATATCACATCTTCTTTATCCATTCACCTAATGATGGACACTTAGTTTGCTTCCATATCATGACTACTGTAAATAATGCTGCAATAAACCCAGGGGTACATATATCTTTTTGAACTAGTGTTTTTGTTTCTTTGGATAAATACTCAGAAGTGGAATTGCTGGATCATATGGTAGTTCTGTTTTTAATTTTCTGAGGAAGCTCCATAATGTTTACCATAGTGGCTGCACCATTTTTGCATTCCCACTAACAACGCACGAAGGTTCCCTTTTCTCCACATCCTTGCCAACACTTGTTATTTTTTTTTTTTTGATACTAGCCATTTTGACAAGTGTGAGGTGATATCTCTTTGTGGTTTTGATTTGAATTTCCCTGATGATTAGTGAAGTTGAGCATCTTTTCATGTATTTGTTGGGTACTTATATGTCTTTTTTCGAGAAGCAACTATTCAGGTCCTCTGCCCATCCTCTTTGTTTCTTTGATACTGAGTTGTGTGATCTATCTATCTACATTTACATCTATGTGCATATCTATATTCTATTCCTTTAATCTTACACAACCAGAGTGCATTTGTTTAAAACTAATATTAACACAGTATTACTGACTTCATTCAGAGTTCACCAGTTTACCCACATATGTCCTTTTTCTGTTCCAGGATCCAATGCAAGATATCACTCTGCATTTAGCGATCTTGTTTGCTTAGTCTCAAATATTTTGGATATTAATCCCTTATCAGTTATATCATTTGCCAATATCTTCTCCCATTCAGGAGGTTGCCTTTCATTTTGTTGATTGTTTCCAAGGTTTAAAAAATATGTTTAAAGCAATTATACAACTATACAATATACACCATATATAGTGTAAATATATACTAAAATTATATTCTTTCAAAATATTTATACATATTTCAGTAAAAGTTTAGATGCCAGCTACTAATATACAATGGGCTATATAAGTTTTTCTCAATCATTTTTTGGAATTCATAGACGAAACCTTTGAAGACCACTGAAATGAAGTACTTACAACTAGGAACAGAGGTTTAGGGAAGTTGGTACTAAATCTAGATGCTGGATAACATAAGATATGATACAATTGTGGTAGTGTTAGAGGCAAAAATTAATGCCTAATCTATATAATTTTTCTGAATAATTGAGTAACTATAAGTATTCCAAAGGTGACCCATTTTAAGAGACTGTTACAGCTGTAGAAAATAACGGAGGGAGTGTGGAAAACTGATATGTCTTTTAGTAGAAGAGAATTTGATAAATTTGTTTTTATTACATTGTGGCTTGGAGCAGTTTCCTCATGGAAGAGATGCCATGTGTGTCCTTAGGGAAAGTTGGTGGGAGGCAGGCCTGGGGCTAGAAACATTTATATGATATTTAAGTTGTCACAGGTAATTAATGACCTGAAAGCAGGTGGGGTCTCAAAGTAGGCAGAACTATGGTCTTACTCCAATAAAGATATAAAGTTGCTTACTATAGAAAACTGAACTCTTAAGCCTTAAAGAAAAGTACTATAAAATTAATGAATTAAAGTATTCCAAATGGGTAAATCTCATGAATTTATATTAAAAAAAAGTCCCAAGAGTGTCAATCACTATTGAGTTTTGGGTACAAAAGGCTGAGCTCTGCAGATGTGGCTCTTTATAGTTCCTGAGATAACACATAAGCATAAATCATCTAGCCAGGCTCATAGTTCCATGGATCAAACTAACAAGTCCTTTGTGGGTTTATTTTTTTTTAATTTCCCATTTTGTTTTCTTGTCTTTTGTGTTGGCAACGGATATTACATTTTTTTGTTCTGCATACAACACATTGCAAAGCTGGTATCTTAAATCTGATGATCTCAGTTTCCGTGAGGCAGGAGTATGGGCATAGCTCACCTAGGGTCTTTGGTTCAGAGTCTCATTAGGCTGCAGTCAAGTTCAGCTGGCCCTGTTTCTTTCTGGAGCTGTGGTTCTCTTCTGATTGTTGGCAGAACTAAGTTCCTTGCCATTATAGGAAATAGGTCCCCATTTTCTTGCTTACTGTCAGCTCCTAAAGGCCACTTGCCCTTTTTGTAGGGTCTTTCAACCTCAAAGACTTAACTTCCTCACATCACATCTGTGGCTTTGCCATTTGGAATGTGTAGGCTCCCAAGCCATTGTATTAGGAAGAAATGGCTGGAGAATTTTAAGGGCCAGTCTTAGAAGAATGCCTTCCACCATTTCTGTACACATGCCATGGGCTAGGAGCACTCCTAAGGCTCTAACCTTATAAATGCAGAAGAGAAGGATAGCACTTGCAGTCTCTGCCAATTGTTAAAACATTTTATAATAATGAAATCAATACGAATCTATTTTACCAAAGCCTCCTTTCATATCCTGGCACCGCCAAACAATGTTGGCTTTTGGATCTATCCATTTATTAATGCTTTTATTCAAATAATATTTATTCAATGCATGTGATATGTTTAGAACAGTAGAAACACTTAGAAAACAAAGACATATTGGACACAGAATTGTGAATAATCAGAAGGCAGTGTACTCTGTATTTTATTACCAAAATGCTAGAGGAATACAAGGAAAGACAGTGTTTAAGTCTGTCTTGGGCAGTCAGAGAAGTTCAAATTTTAATTTTCAGAGTCAAAGAGAGTGATCCATGAATCTTGTTTTGCTAGACAGAGAAGGGATAATGGCCTTCCAGACTAGAAAGAATTGGAACATAGTCAGATTTAAAAACAAAAAAAATGAAGTTAAATTTTAGTTAATCCCAAATGGATCAAATTTTTGACTGTGCAGTATAAATTACCTATACCTAATAGCAGCCCATGTGTCTAGTTATAATTACCCTCTAAAGCTTATGTGAATTTTCCTAGTCACCTTGATTAGAGCATATGGAAATACATGTTTTTAAAGGATCGTAGGTAGTAGGATAGTATTTAAGATCAGTATAGTCAGAATGTATTTTCTTCTAATGTGTGCATTTGATTGTCCTTTACTTTCTTAAATATTTAATAATATAAATGTATGAATGCTCATTCCCTTATATAAAGGGAGAGAAGACTAGACCTGGGTTCACTTATTTATTTATTTATTTATTATGGTGTTTTTTTGTGTGTTTGTGATATCTTTGGTGGTATTGTCATGTTTTCTTTAGTATGAATGAAAAAGAAAAAAACTTTGGATTATACCTTAGACTTGGACATTACTTTGGGACCGATAGTAATTTGTAATTGTGCCTTTATTAAAAACTATTGGAAATAGTATTTGCTTTGATAAGTCATAGCTTACTAAGATTTTTTAGAACCTTTTTTTCCCTTGCATTTATGTCTCCTGTTTCTTTTGTATTCATGTTTCATGTAATCCTTTCTCATACTGTATAAGATCTTTATCTCAATAAATCAAAGTAATCATCCCTGTAAAAATCTCAGTTTATTAGAAATAAGTTGTCATTTGAATACTAACTTTTCTTTATATAGAAGCCATTGAGATTTTAACTGGGACAGAAGTTTGTAATTTGTAATGTTTCAAAATGAAGCTTATGATCTAGTTTATGAAACAAGACTAAAAGTATATCTATTTCTATTATTTTTGTCCTTAGAAAGAATATTAGAAGTTATCTACCCCAATTCCCTCTCATATTAATGTCATAGAGATTCCTGATTATGCAAAAATGCTTAATGAAGCAAATATTTTAAAATATTTAATATTGCAAGCTTGTAGACTTCTGCAATTTTTCATTGACATATTGAGCCATGTAAAGTTCAAGTAGAAAATTATATTTCTTTTGTGCAAGGTGTGTAAGTTATATATGGAAAAGTTAAGGTATCTTTTTAAAATCTTTCCTCTTCCCTCATGAGTGTGATAGTCTATCTGCTATAGACTTAATGTTTTTTTCCCTCAGAATTTATATGCTAAAATCTAATAGCCAATGTGATGGTATTTGGAGGTGGGGCCTTTGGTGAGTGAGTAGGTCCTGATGATGGAGCATTCACCTTCAGGAATGGTGGTAATGCCCTTAGAAAAGTGTCCCTAGGAAATTCCCTTCACTTTCTCCCATGTGAGGACACATTAAAAAGACTACCATCTATGAACCAGGAGATGATCCTTAACCGGACACCAAACCTGGCAGTAAATTGTTATAGGACTTCTGAACCTTCAGAATTATGAGAAGCACATCTCTGTTATTTTAAAGCTAATTAGTCTATGATATTCTTTTATAGCAGCTCAAATAGAATAAGATACCAATCCAGCTCTAAATATTTTCAAATAATTCAACTATTCCAAAATTTTCTATGCTTTGCCTCATAAATATGCCAGTATACATGGAGATATTTCCATATATCAGTCAATCAAAGATTATATGGAACATTTCTAACCATCCCTAAGTCAAACTAATTTCTTGATAGTAGGAAGGATAAGTCAATGTTGAGAGTTCTATAATTTAATTTATACAATTTATAGGCCAAGAGTATTCAAGTAGTCAAAAGACCTGCATTAAAAATTAATGATTTAAATCTAATTTCTAAAATATATCAAGGTTTGATTCAGAGAGAACGCAAATGTGTAAGTGAAAACCAGAAAATCTGAGGATCTTGTAACCAACTACATGGAAGATGTCATTACTTTATTTATTCTTTTTTCTATGCATCAATTTTATTTAGTCATCAAACTGGATAAACTTTTTTTTTTATAAATAGTTTATTGTCAAATTAGTTTCCACATAACACCCAGTGCTCATCCCCACAAGTGCCCTCCTCCATGCCCATCCCCCCTCCCCCCCACATCCATCAGTCCTCAGTTTTTGTCAGCATTCAAGAGTCTCTCATGGTT
>NW_024083055.1:0-42472 GCF_003009895.1 Hyaena hyaena | reverse complement strand
GGGGGGGATGGGCATGGAGGAGGGCACTTTGGGGATGAGCACTGAGTGTTATGTAGAAACTAATTTGACAATAAACTATTTGTAAAAAAAAAAAAAAAAAGAGAGAAGGCAGATGAAAATTTTTAAATTTTTAAACAAAGAAAACAATTACATTTTTACATACATTCAACAAAATTCAAAGAACTAGATCACAAAATAAATTCAATTTAAATATTTAAACACAAACAAAATAAAAAGTATTGTTACACAGTCTGATGTGTTTAGACAAATTCCTGCCATATTATTCATGAATATGGCCTTCAGTAAATAGTCTCTCTGTAATTGTTTATTTGGCCCAGCAATAAAAGCTACGTCTTTTACACAGTTGTACTTCAATTCCCAGGCAATTAATGTGTCTTGCTATGGAAAAATAATATGCAATATATTACCCTAGGAAAATTCATTCTATGATATGTAACACATTTGTAAAATGTTAGAAATATACACTCCTCATAAATCTCACTAAATTATTTTTATATTTTTGCATTAAAAGACTTTGCATTTGATCTGTAGAACCAGCAGACTTATTTGCAATGTTTCCTTGATAAAATATACACAGTAAAGGGTGACTGGTCTACAATGCCTCTGAATTTGGCCAACAGAAGTAAAGGGGAGCGAAAAACGTTTAAACACAGGTGGTAAGAAGAGAAAAATAGATTTTTTAAAGTTTTTTAAAAAATGTTTTTATTTATGTTTGAGAGAGAGGGAGAGAGAGAGAGAGAAAGAGAGAGCAAGGGAGGGACAGAGAGAGAGGGAGACACAAAATCTACAGCAGGCTCCAGACTCTGAGCTGTCAGCACAGAGCCCAACATGGGGCTCAAACCTATGAACCGTGAGATCATGACCTGAGCTTAACTGACTTACTCACCCAGGGGCCCTGCGAATAATAGGTTTCAAAAATAATCATTTAGTTATCTTTTATTTATATAAATAGCAGAATCATTCATTGTTCCCATAGCGAGTAAAGCCATTCAAGGTCTTTATGTGTCTATGATGGAGATGGTTTCAGATCTGCAGCTCTTGTGATTACAGTATAGTGGGCCATTAATTAAAGTCATGAATCCCAAGTTTCTGAGGACCTCAAGGTTCAAATAAGAATGGAGTCAACCTCATTATAAGAACAAGATGTTTATAGCTGTTTATCTGTGAAATGAGCATCCTCTCACCTTTGTTATGCAAAAAGGCCAGCCATGGTCTAACACATGCCCATCAGTTTTCTCCATTCTCCATAGAGAAACAAGTAGATCAGCTCTATTACTACACAAATTAAAAATGAAGGAACTTCATCTATATCAGGATACCTTCCTTGATATGAAGGAAATCAGATACGTGTGCTAGCCTTAAGGAGATCATATTAGTTTTTCATCGTTGTATTAATGGAAATTATAGGAAACATGGAATGGGTTCAATTTATATATTTAAAGAGGACATAAAATTACTGCTTCTTTTCTCATTTATAAAATTTCCTCCATTCATTACTAGTTTCCATAATTGAAGATTAAGTAATAATAAGAGTAATAATATTAATGATAATAATAAAAGGGACATCCGGGTGGCTCAGTTGGTCAAGTGTCAGACTCTTGATTTTGGCTCAGGTCATAATCCCACAGTCCTGGGATGGAGCTCTGTGCTGGGCATGGAGTCTGCTTGAGATTCTCTCACTCTTCTCTCTGCCCCTCACCCACTTTCTCTCTCTCATAATAATAATAATAATAATAATAATAATAATAATAATTGAAGATTTTGAGTCAGGCAAGAACCATCAAGTTGTCATTGTCCATAACAATCCTCTTCACCTAACCATATCTCCTAGGGAGGGCATATTTTCTTCTTTTCAAAGATATTTATTTGAGTTAGACAGGAACTTCACACACATCCCCATATTTAGTATTCAAGGTTAATAAAATTATATCAAACTCATTTTTAATGCCTTAGGTTTTATGCAGTCATCTCTACAACATTTAGTTATATGTCTTTTTAGAGCAATATTCCAAGGGCAATATTTTTAAAAATGCAGGTAAGAGAAAATCATGAATAAAATCATGGTTAATTTAAAGACTTGTGGCATATATGATTTCTGAAAACATTTTAGGTGGAATTGAAAAGCCCCATGCCCCAAAGAATCACTATTGTTTCCAGCATAAAGTGTTACTTTAATAATGACTAATTAAGTTAATAGCTCTCATTATGTCATTCAACCATGAAATTATAAGTTTCTTTCCTTCCCTTAGCCCCTTTGACCAGAATGGTTGAATAGCCTGATAATTTTACAAATCCTATCAGCGACATTCAGAATTTATTGTCTCTTAATTGAATCAACTCAGTAAGTAAAATGTAATTATAACCAACCACATTTTGTATTAGTACCTCAAACTCTTGAGTATGTTTAACCAATTGATTTTTTGAGAGAATACAATCTGATATTGATCATCTGTATTGGTGTTGATCTGTAGTTCTGAAGGAACTATTTATTTTTCTACTGAAGTATTTCAAAGCACTTTCTAATTACTTTCCTGACATATAATTACAATATGTAAAATATCCCACTGTTCCCTGCTCTTCTAAGCTTTCACCCTTCAGGACTTTATCCATAGAATTCCTTCTACCATAATGCAGAGGACTCCTCACCCTCATGCCTAGTCTTCTGCAAGACAGTTCCTGTTCTAGTTCTCTTCTAGTTATTAACTGGATAACCCATCAGAAAATCAAAGTCAGCATTTCCAAAATAGAGATTTTCTGACAAATCCTGGCCTTCCTCCTGGCATCCTAAGACTAACCACTGCAGTCTGAAACCTTGGTATAGTCATTGATTCTTTTCTCTTTACTGTTCTCTCCCTCTATCATTCCATTTGTGGCTCTGCAAACATATATTCAGTCACTTGTGAAATTCTCTTAATTTCTCATTCATATTTACCCTTGTTTTCATTTTGCCTGTCCAATGTCAATCTTTGCTCAAGACCCTACCACCTTTTTTAAGCATCTAGAGAGGTGCTAGAAGCATTTTCCTGATGCAAAGCTCTAATCATGCCATAACCTGTGTAGAGAGTTCATGCTGATGAGGTGATGGTGGTGGTCAGGCTCATACTGGGACAAAGCAGAAACTCAGTCTTTCAGAATTTGATACACATCAGTTGTGGTAAACACTTCTGTTATAGTCACCCTCCAAAAACAGGAGGGACTCCTACCTAAAGATTTAGGGGTCAATACTGATAACAGTCCCCTACACCAACAAAAGCACCAAGTGTGTATGAGAAGAGGTATTACTTAGGTAATTGAGATGTCTGGAAAAAACAAGGCAGCCCTCTCTGAAGGTCCAAAATGGCTTGAAAGAGTAAGCAAAGGAGGCTGGCTCCAGGTTCTTATTGTGGTTAGGCGGTAAAGTCAAAGTGAGACTTCTGCTTGGAGTCAGGGTCCTGTCTGAATCCCTAGTCAGCAATAAAAAAATGAAGACTCAGGCATTTATATGAATTACATCCAAATATAGGGTACAAGGGAAAAAAGGAAGCATGAGGCTTAGCTGTCAGCCATTAAACGTCAAAAGCTAGTCAGATTCTGCATTAAAAAAGTACCTTATATTCTCAAAATCTACTCTGTCCTTAGCTCAGTCCAGACCATCAGTCAGCATCACGTCTGGATCCCACCAACTATCCTAACGCCACCACCCACAAACAAAAGAATAGCATCAATAAAGTATAATTTCAGGGATATTAATTTATCACTTGCTATTTGATTATTGAAGCATTCAAAACATTCTGATGTGGTGTTACAATATCTCACTTTAAGAAAGTATTACAAAGAAAATTCCTATGAGGTCTATTGTTCTATTCTCTCTGGATGCCTCAATATTGTACCACATCATCTTTTCTCTTCATTTGCTTTTCTTAGTAGGAACCCAAAAATACCTAATTTCAAGACATTAAATCATTGAAATATATTCTGGCCAAAAAAATCTTTTTAATTGACCAGGTTTCCTTCTTTGCATTGGGCACAAAACTGAGCAAAATTTTGGATATTATTATATACCTTTTATGAATCAAATGTACTCCAAGAATAATATTTTTTCTCACGTCATTTTCCTTTGCCCAATTTATTTAATCTATTTGCATTGTTTAATGCACCTCTCTCTGCATCTGTTTCTTTTTTCTTTTAATGGATAAGGTATTTACAAGGGAGATCTTGTTCCTTATACCATATCATTTTGGTGGTTTTAACAAGATATTCATAATCAGCAATAGAAAGTGAAGAGTTGACAACAACTAAAAGTTGAATTTCACCTGAAGTCTGGGTATAAAACTAAATGTTAGTGCTGTACACTCTATGATTTCATTTTTACTAGGTTATAAACCATTCAATCAGGGGTTAGCAAACTGGGTAAGGCCTGTAAGCCAAGCCCTACCACCTCACTTGCTTTTGTAAATGGTCTTAATTGTATTGTCTATAGCTGTTTTGCTTTGATAAAGGCAGAGTTTAGTAGTTGTGGCAGAGACCATATGGCCCACTAGGACTAAAATATTTACTGTTTGGAGTTTTACAGATAAGGCTTGCTGAGCCTTTACAGAAAAAATATTGAATACATTTTAATTCCAAAATATAATCAAAATATTGCTTGTCTTAAAGTACAAACTATTCTTTAAGAATTAAAGAATACATAAATAAAAACATTGAAGAGTCATGTTCTTCCAACCAAATCCAGATACTTGAAGTATAGTATAATATATATATAGTAAAGACCCAAAGTAAACCTAAAATTAAGAAATCACTAAGTCCTAAATTTGATGAACTATTAGCAAATATTAAATGTTTACCTCTGTTACAAGAGTTATGGAATTGTGTGTATGTAAAGCTGCCACATTACAGAGTACTTCTTGCCTTTGAAGAGACCTCTACACTATTAAAAAATAAATAAATAAAACAAAAGAACGCATCTACTTATGACCCATCCATAAAACTAATATAAATTATTAAGGAAATGGATTATGCTTAAAGTTAGTTTTGAAATAAGTCTCTAGATGATATGTAAGATATGACAATAGAAAAAAATTTCATCTAGTGTCACATTTTGAGTGTGTTAAATGGGTATAACAAACAGAATTCAGGCTAAGGACAAGTGGTTTTAGGCATTCAGATGTATAAAATGACAAATATCATCTTTATTAATGTATAATGCTAAGCATAATATTAAGTAACCATAACATCATATTCAAAAGTTCATTAATATAATGTTGTTCCCAGGAAACATGGTTTCCTAACCTTAATTCCTCTACAAAATTGCTCACTTGTAAATTATTCTATCATATGGATTCTCAGAAACTGAAAATGTTTAATCCTAGGGACTCGTGAAATTTAAAACACATGTCCACTGCCAGAAGAGGAATAATGCTTTTCAAGATTATCTAGATGAAATATGTGCCTCATTGACCAATGCCATTCCAAACATAAAATCATCTAGGGAAGTCATCTATTTAACTGGTTGCAAATCACCAAATCTACACAAATGAAAGATGTGGAACCACTTTGGGACAAGGTAAGGGCTCTATCGGTAGCTAAATCTTTAGATGTCTTAGAGATACATCTCTTATTTTCTTTATCTCTGTTATCTGTTGTAACTAAATCAATCTCTCAAATGATTAACTACAAGAAAATTCCAAGGTATTCTACCACAGGGTTGGGTCCTTTTCCATTCTTCATTAGAGAAGCCATATCTTATAGTATTCTCAGGGTCAAGGATCCCAAGTGAACCGTTTGTCAAGTATATTTTCTATTCAAAAATTTCTGATATCTTAGTTCTTGCTCATAAACTGAAATCAATTCTTCACAGGACATTCAAAGCACTCTTTGCCTAAAAGTCCCATTTTAGTTTCTTGTAGACATTAACCTTTGTGTTTCTTCTTCTGTCAAGTTTACTTATTTATTTTTGAGAGAGAGAGCAAGTGAGGGAGAGTCAAAGAGACAGAGTCAGACAGGATTCCAAGCAGGTTCCACACTGTCAGCACAGAGCCCAACGCAGGGCTTGAACTCACAAACTGTAAGATGATGACCCGAGCCGAAATCAAGAGTTGGATACTTAACCAAGTGAGCCGCCCAGGGGCCGCTACATCCCTTCTTCTGAACATATGATATAATGTTAAGACATAAGAATATCTTAACACTTTATTACTTGGCTAATATCAGTTATTCTCAAACTTGTCACCTAAATACATCTAAATGCATTTAAAAAATGACAAACTGAGCTAGAGAAGTCTAGGATACAAACTTTCTTATCCAATTATCTTGCCTAAGCCTTAGTTCACACTTATGTCTCTTACTTCATTTTTAAAAAGCACAGAAAGTCTCCTTTCTACCCCATAATATGCCTAACATTATTTTAGTTCAGAAAAAATATTTTAAATTACTTAAGAGATTAAGGTACTGATATAATTAAACTATATACATGTGACAACACAGTAAGTTTCCCTTATTTATGTGTCTTTTATTCATTCACCTTGATTATGAGCCCCTTGTTCAGGAATCATAGCTTATATGTCATTGTATTATGTAAGTCACTGAAATAAATGTTTCTAGCAAATAATAAATGTATATAATGAATTACAGTGATACAGAAAACTATGTTCAATGATACTAAAATCTATTTCCTTACAGTGTCTTAAAGAAAAACACATTAATATATTTTTTAAGCGTTGATACATTTCTCCTCTCAATACAATTCCATCACCTTTAAACATGGGCAAAAACATTAATTTCTCATTTTATTTGTTGATTCAGCAAATCTGTAGAGAATCTGTTTATGTGAGGGAGGATTAAGAGAGATAGAAGAGAACAATTGTGACTAAACACTTAAATTATTTGTACCTATAATTTGAGTGTCAACATTTTGAATGTATTATTTTAATAATGAATAGTCTACTTTTTAGCACAGTGTTAGATTTACAGAATAACTGAACAGGTAATACAGAGAACTCTACATACTCAACCTCATATCCACTCTACAAATCTATAGTTTCCCTTTATTAATATACAGAGTTAGGGTAGTATCTTTGTTAGAGTTAATGAATCAATATTGATACATTCCTCTTATTACCAGTGTCCATGGTTTTCATTAAGTTTCACCTTTTGTGTTGTACATTTGGGGTTTTAACAAATGCATAATGGCATACATTCACCATTAAGTTAAAAATGTGTGCAGTTCTAGGCTCACAGACCATTAAATTTTTTTTAAATTTTTTAAATATTAATTTTTATTTTTTAGAGAGAGAGTGTTTGAGCAGCAGAGGGACAGAGAGAGAGGGAGAGACAGAATCCAAAGTAGGCTCCAGGCTCTGAGCTGTCCACAAAGAGCCTGACACATGGCTCAAACCCATGAACCATGGGATCATGAGCTGAAGTCGGATGCTTAACTGATTGAGCCACCCAGGCACCCCTAAAATTTTGTACATAATACTTTCACCATGCTAAAAACGCTCTGTGTTTCACCTATTCACTTATTTGCCACTCTTGAATTCCTGGCAACCACTGATCTTACTGTCTCTATAGTCTTGCCTTTTTCTGAACGCCGTATTGTTGTAATAATAACGTATATAGCCTTTTCAGACTTGCTTTTGTCAGTAGGCAATATACAGTTAATCCCCTCCCCCCCTCATCTTTCCTTGCTTGATAGCTCATTTCTTCTGAGTACTAAATAATATTGCTTCCATCGGAAGCAAATATCAGACACCTAACTCAGTTCTAAGTGATGAGAAATATCTTCCTGGACTAAGAATATGTGACATGAGCTGGAAGACACACAGATTTAGTCAGGCCAAAGATGAACAGAATGAATGACAAGCATAAAGAAGACAAGGAAACCCAGGCAAAACTGCTGGAACAATGTGGCAAATAATAAGCCCAACCTTTATCCTCAGAACCATTCACCAATAATCACTATTTCCTAAACATGTAAAACCATATTTACTCTATATGAGAAAGAAACCAAAACCCTTCTAGGCATCTATTTAAATAAGAATGATCTTTCTGTTCAAAATTCCCCCAGTAATAATTAAAAGCATGTATCCTACCACTAATAATTTAATTCACCATAGGTCTTCCAAAAAGCAATCAGATCCACATTAATTAATAAAAGATTATCAACAGTCAAAGACTTGTGGCCTTAGTTTTTAATCAGCCAAATGAAGAATACTTCTGGGGGGGGGGGAAGATACCCATCAAATCAGGAAAATAAACAGTACATCTCAAAAAAAAAAAACAAAAACAAAACCATCTTTTACTTCATAACTTCAGGTTTGCTCTCAAAGTGTATATCACAACATTTTGGAGTTTTACAATGCAAATCCACAGCAACTCTACAAGGTCCTTCCCGTGTAAATGTCTTCAGATGCATAATCAAGCACAGAGAATCAAAAATATGCCTGGTTTGTTACACAGAGCAGGAAAGAAGTGTTTGCTCAGATAGATTCTGGGCACCATCTGGGAGACAAGTGCTTGGTTTTGCAACAGATTGCATAATTTTCCTGTAGAATCTGGAGAAAAGCCCTAACTGCTTTAATAGAGAGTTGATTTTACATGCCTTTAATCTTCATTTCAGTTTGTCTTAAAGGCAATCCATATGGTTGAATGGCAGAAGTAGTCATTAGCTTAACACAGTGTTCAGGCTTCCATCTTTCTGTGGGAGACATGCAATATTTCACCTTATAGAGAGTTAGTTTTCATTGCACATGGCAATTAATCTTTTTACTAGCCAAGCATCTACTGCATATGTATGCTATTTGATTGATTAGATTAGAAATTTAATGTTACAGTTCATACATTAGTAATATTTCAATATAACACATACCAAGGACTCCACTATCAATAATATGACTGGATTAAGAGCAGCACACATTAACACCGGGAGCAGGAAGGATGACCTTGGCTGGTAGGAAATACTTCATCCACAACAGACAAATCCTAGAGCAAAGGTCACCTTATTAGAAGCTCTATGTGGAACTTGTAGCTAGAGGGAACATGGATTCCTAGCAGGCAACCACGTACACATTAAAGCAGATGGCAAGACACAATTCCCAAACAGAACAGACAGTGAGACTACCCTTTCATGCATCTGTGTCTATACAACTTTCTTGGCAGATGCTAGAGAGGAAAGCACTTTGGCATCATGTAGTAAAAGATACTATTAAAAATTGAAACAGATTAGCAGAGTTACATGTTTAAATTGAAAGTATTGCTCATAATGTATCCAGGTGATAGTTTCTAAACTAGAAGAAAAGTAAAACAGCTTTTTTTTTTCATGGAGCTAAATTCTTAGGCTTGAGCCTTGTGTGCTAGAAAAAGTTACCTATGTTTCTTTCTACCCAGAGAGGGAGAGTTGAGGGAAAAAATTTCCATTTTTTTATCATACATTAAACCAGAGGCTAGACTTGAAATCTCAAATATGCTATCAAATACAATCTCTTTAATTATATCCAAGCTTTCATTGTACATTGGAAGAAACTTGGGATGGATGGATGTGGGTACATTCCTAAGCTCATAAAATGTTAAAGGGAAGCTACAAGATTTCAAAAATAGAAATCCACAATCCAGACTTCTTTTTGCACGGTTCCCTTCTCTATTTCACCTCGGTTTTCCTGCAGGAGAGGCATTCCAAGCAAAGTTACTAAGATTCTTCCCATAAACCACGCATTTAGGTAACCCCAAGGATAAGGAAAATGTACAATAAAGGTAGATTATTTAAAGAACACAGAATAGTAACTATGGTCAAAAATATAAAATAGAGGATTATGTTGAGAAAAAAAATCATGACAAAATTGAAGTCATTGTAGTAATAATGTTACTTGTATGTGCATCTTTTTTTTTATTTGAGAGAGAGAAAGAGAATGAGTCTGGGAGAAGGGCAGAGGAGGAGGAAGAGAGGGAGAGAGGAAGAGGGAGAGGAAGAAAGAGAGAGAGAGAGAGAGAGAGAGAGAGGGAGAATCTCAAGCAGGCTGCATGCACAGCGCAGAGTCCAATGCAGGGCTCAATCCCACAACCCTGGGATCATGATGTGAGTCGAAATCAAGAGTCAGGCACTCAACTGAGCCACCCAAGTGTCCCTGCAGCATCTTTTAAATAAAGTACAGTTGACCCTTGAACAGCATGGATTTGAACTCTTCTGGGTCCATTTATACATGGATTTATTTTAATAAATAAATATATTGGAAAATTTTTTTACTGGAAAATAAATATTTTTTATTGAAAACTTGTCCATTTGAGAAAACTTGTAAACAAACTAGGTAGCCTAGACACCCCCCTCCCAAAATTAAGAAAAAAATATGTATTATTACAAGAATGCAGTATATATTTCATATAACATACAGAATATGTGTCAACTGTTTATGTAAGGCTTCCAGTCAACAATAGGTTATTAGTAGTTAAATGTGTTTATATATAACCTTTGCCTTATAACTTTGTAATACCCTCCCTTTCTGACCCCAGCTTGAGCTACATGAGTTGCTCTGGGCTATCTGAACCTTAGCAAGCACTACACAAAGGGAACATTAGAAGGACTACTGGGGATGTTTGCTCTCTCCCTCTCATAGTAGAGAAGGAAATGCCCAGCCTTGCCCAGTGATCCCAGGAGGAGGATGGGAGATACATGGATCAGAGGTAAGTCACTTTGATAATTCCAGTAAGGCCTTCCTAATCAGCTAGCCAACCTCTAGAAGTCTGAGCAAACCAAGAAAAGAACAGGATAGCTGACCACCTCAGCACCGAAGCAACAAATGTCCATTACACCACTGAAGTTTTGGGTTATTTGCTTTACAACACTATTTTGACAAGAGATATGTAATATAAAATAAAATGATAAATGCCAACATTTATTAACATTAAATGTTACTATGATAGTCTTCTTTGATTATTGCATTTCTGTTCTCTCTCCTTGTTTATCTCCCAGAACTACTTTCTGAAGATGTGTGCTTAGCATTTGGCATCTGGTATATATTAATAGATGTTACATCATCATCATCATAAATTGTTGCCTTTAACAAAGTCAATCTGAGCTTATTACTGGAGCCAGGCTGATGGTTATTTTGGTTGGCTTACGCTAATCTGGACCCACACCTAGAATATAAGGTTGTAAAAAAACTGCTTGACTAGAAAATATAGATCATTACTAAGAAAAAAGGAATGAATGCAAAAGAGATGATTAATGAATGGATAGAAGAGTCTAACAAAGATGTGAATGGATGAATAACAGACAAATGATTAAACAAATAAAGTAATGAATGAATATTTAAAAGATAATATTGGTTTTTATCCTTTAGGAACAATTTGAGTATGATCTGCTAGATATTGGTCATAATCACTAAAAGATCATAAGTGAAATAAGGTTTTACTTTGAGATATAGAGCAGACATGAGATGTAGTAATATGATATGCAGAAAACTTAAATATTTTATGTAAACTTTATGCTTTTTAAAGAGTAGACATTATGGCTTAGAGTCTAGAAAATGGTGTCTTCTCTGCCTGAATAGTGATGTGCATTAATTTGGGTATTTAATGTAGAAGTCAGTCTGCTGAGGAAAGCTTTGCAGTCTATTTAAACTTGTTTTAATTTGAATCCCAAGTCATTCTTTGTGTCTATAATGTGGAACTGCTTAAAAATCTGTAGCAATAAAGCAAAGATTTGGGGACAGATTGGTTGCCAAAGTACCTCTTAAATGCATACCATAGACTACCCAATGGTTATAAATACAGTTCCTACGAGTAAATGAAGGAGAATGATAGATGCAAATCAATTAGCATGTATCATTCAAATCATCAGTCTAAAAGCAGACAAACTTTCAATAAGAGTCAAGCTGAAATAGTAAAATATAATTGTTAACGGTCAAACCTTATTAATCAATTCTGTACCTAATTATTAAATAATTTGCCAGCACTGTTAATAATCAAAGGGATCTGTCAAACAATAATATCAGACTGACATAATTAATGCTCCATGATAAATCATTATCTAATATTAACCACATAGAATTGAGATTAGTTAAATCTGGAATTGATTAGAAAGCTGCATTCATATTCTATAATAACTATACATGTCCAGTTGCTGCTCACAGTGTGAGAACAAGGAAAAGGGGTGTTCTTTACATATGAAATGCTGTCTTCTCATTGCAGAGAACACCCTAATCCAAGCCGTTCAGAATGTGGGAGCCAAATAATTCCCTGGAGATTGAATTAAAAAGTGGCTATGTGGCCCAATTATCAAAAGTCTAAAATACATGAAATTAAACTAACAGAAATTTTAAGCAGCACCCAGTTATGGTCCCAGATTTAGAGTCTGAATTATGGACACGGCAACAAAGTGAACTTAGGCAAGGAGATGCTACCATCACACAGGATGATCACTGACAGCAAGAGCAATAAATCAAACCCATGGCATCAACTAAATGCAAAAAGACTTTCTTATGTGCCTTTTAGACAGGAGGCATGTAGAACCTATAATGGTTTGAGGTTCCAGGAAATCTTGAAAATAAAAATAATAAAACAACGATATGTTCATTGCACATCATGTATAAGACATGCCAGCCTCTTTATTTTCCATGTATTACCTTGTTTATTTTTCTAATTTGTTTATGAAGTCAAAAAGGATTATTGTCCTATGTATACATGAAAAATTCATGATGCAAAAAGATTAAGTAACATGTCCAAAGTCAATTTAAGGCTAGAAAATCAAGCAGCTAAGACTGAGTTCCAGGCAATTTAGCATCAGAGTCTAAACTCTTAAAGCAGAAGTTTATCCTTATGCCCCACAATTCACCAAGTTGAACTTTATGATATTAAATTCCCTCTGTCAGTTGGGAAGCCAAGACTGGCTTACATTTAAAATTCCTTTATCCTCCATGATGCTGTAACACTGGATTTCACAACAACCAAATGGGGAAGAGATGGCATCGCTTATGTGCATTTCGCAAGGCCATATAGCTGGTTTGCTTGATTCTTTGTTGTCTTCTTCTTTTTCTTCTTCTTTTTTAATGGTATACTTATTTATGGCTCACCTCGTTCTGGACATATTAAAGGTTTAATAGGTAGGAGTTGGTATCATAAGACCAAGCTGTGTCCAGAAAGGGTAAGTTTTATTTCTACTCATAGACTGGAAACTAGTTGTAAGCTATATATGCTAGCTTACACTTTAGACTCTAACATTCTAGGTGTTTATAAATGCATTTCCTAATCTGGAAGTAGAAACTCAGTGCTAAATATTCAGTAAGTACTGAAAAGGCAAAACAAGTTAAGATGTTCTTTTAATATGATGTATTCATATGCTTTTGGAATACCAAACAACAGAGAAAACCTGTGTCAGTATCGACAATAACATAAAGCTACATCAATTCTGGCTAGTTTTCCCAAAACATCACCCACCATACCCTTTCCCTTGATCATTTCCCTTAAATACATATTTCCTAAACTAATATCTAATATAAACTATTGACCTTTTGCCTGGAAATGTAACAAGCAAAATTAAAATGCTATTTTCTATTTCCATTATTTATATTTCCATTATTGGAAATATCTCCTAAAGATAAATTCAATAACAAAAATGGAGATAAATAAACGTATACATATAAATTCAATTATTTGGAAAATTCAGACTGTGTGCGTGTATGTGTATGTGCGTGTGTTTTTTAAAGATTATTTAGAATGAAATTTGCTAATGAAAACAGAATTTGAGACTATTCTATAGTTTATCACTATAATGTCCAAAAGTGGTGGTTCCAACTAGAAAATAAACAATCTTATATAAGGAAGTCTCCTGAAAAATTTAGCTAGTTCATAATGCGAACCCAGGCATAGGTTCAGATTTTCGCAAGCTGAAACAAAACGATGCAGGATTAAGTTGCAATTTCATTCTAAAGGTCTGGAAAGAGCATTATGATCTATTGTGGAAAGACACTAATCACTGAGGACCGTAATGATTGCAGTTTGACAATTTTAATAGGTAAGGGAACCTCATTAAAATTTAAAAGGCATCTTGAGCATTTCTGAAGCCAAATTAGCATTTATCGAGTAGTTCTTGGTGCTAGGTTCTGGGCTGGTTGCTTTGCACAAGATATCCCACTTAATCCTCAAGACAACTTCAGAAGCAAGGTTTCATTAGCTAGGAAGTGATTTAGATTTTAGAGGGAAGAACAAAAAGCTTGGAATCAGATGGACATGGATTCGAGATATCCATTACTAATTTTTTGTTGAGTGACATTCTTTAATGGAAGGGCCATGCATATTGGGCATATGCTTTCTTGCTTTAAGCTCAGATACAATCTTTTGTGGTTTGTCCTTTTCAAAATATATATTCTGTTATTCTGCATATTCTATGTCCTCACATTTCATCAATACAATGCTGGAAAAGCTGTAATTGAAATGTAGGGGAGAAAAAAGGAGGATGTTTATATATTAATTTAAAATCTGTAAGAAGGGAGTGTTTTTTGTTTGTTTGTTTGTTTGTTTTGAGAGAGAGAAAGGGAGAAGCAGACAGAGAGAAAGAGAGATCTTAAGATCCTTAAGATCTTTAAGAGAAAGAGAATCTTAAGCAGGCTCCATACCCAATGCGGGGCTCCATCTCACAACTGTGATATTATGATGAGCAGAAATCATGACTCAGAGGCTCAACCAACTGAGCCACCTAGGAACCCCAGAAGAGACAGTTTTTTAACTAAAGTTTGGAACACTTCAAAACCGCTATTGTAAGTGTGATGCAAAGCATCACATTGAAATTATTCTTCTGTGAAAGGCTAGTATCACTCAGGATAGGCTAGATGTGGATGAGATGAGAACTAACCGAAAATTTTAGAGGCATAGTCACAAAGCTTTATTTCCTCCCTACAGGGAGTCAGTTGTGGGTTAGAAGACTCTCCGTGGTAACTCTTCCCAAGTGGATGGATCAGTGTTGCACCTCCAGATCAACTCATGCCTCCATGTTAACAGAAGCAGTGAGAAGAGAGAGGTGGGGCATCAAGCACCAGCAAATAAGTGCTTTCACAGAGAAGTCACATATATCACTGCATTCACCTTTCATCAGACGAAGGAGTTCAGAGTGGCAGGGCAATGGAAGCTTCCAGTCTGGGAGAGGAGTGGGGAACTCAACATGGAGCAGAGATAGGCTACACATTCATATCCCTTCTAATGCATGTGTAATCCTTTTAAGAAAAAATTGTCAAACATACTTTCTTTAGAAGCTTCCATCCTTTCGGTAATGTGTGGAACAAGCTGTCTGGATCTACAATATCAAATTTTAAAGAAAAACATACAGACATTACACTCTGGTTTGTTAAAATAAAAAAAAAAAAAGTTGACCTGGCATTGCCTAAATTCTTAAATTGTGAATTTGCATGCCTGTGAAAAGTCTTCGTGAAGGTGCAAGGGGAACTAACAGATTGCTGATATCTGACAGGGAAACCTCTCTGAGACTACACCTGCCTGTGTGTAGAATTTACTGCCAGATATAAATGTGACATTTAAATTGCAATTCTCTTTCCCCCATGCATTTCTGTCAGGATACTTTCAGTAAGAAAATGGAATGATTTAAAAATACTTTAAAATATACAATATTTGGTGTAACATTATAATATGGAAGATCCTTCAATGAAATATTAGGTGGAACAGGTTGCTTGATTATTATCATGAATGTCAAAAGTATGCAGTGTGGTATTTAATACAGTTCAGTAAGTGATGAGTTGGTAGCAATTTATTCCCTCAGAGAAAGGAAATAAAAGATCAGGAAATTCAAAGAGAAGCTCATCATTTCCAACAATTTTATATTCAAGAATCAAATAGGACAATATATTTAAGTCTAAAGTTAGATATTTTGCCTATATACAAATCACTCTTGGAAAATAGAGAAGCCAAGAAGATATGATTTGAAAAAGTAATTTTAAAATTCAGGAATATAAAATGAAAAACAACTTCTCTTTATATATATGTTTTAATTTCTTACTGTTTTTTGTTTTTTTTTTTTTTGAGACAGAAAGGGAGACAGAGCATGATCAAGAGAGGGGCAGAGATCAAGAGAGGGGCAGAGATCAAGAGAGACACAGAATTCAAGGCAGGCTCCAGGCTCTGAGCTGTTAGCATAGAGCACAATGTGGGGCTCAAACTCATGGACTCTGAGATCATGACCTGAGCCAAAGTCAGAGGCTTACCTGGCTGAGCCACCCAGTTGCCTCTCCTTATATTTCTTAAAAATATGAACTTAAATGTTTAAGCATGGATGAAACTTTAATTAATAATCAGTACCTATATCTCAACTTAGCTTATAAGTTTATCTTCAAAATAATCATGACAATACAACCTCAGAAAGCTATTATAAGGGCTAAAAGACATAACTAATAATATGTCTAGCACCATCCCTAATGTGTAATATATGCCAGTATGAATTTTGGGCTTAAATCCTGGATAAGTCTCAAAATATAAATCCTAGAAATTCTGATTTAGAAATTGATTGTCTATGTTTTTAAATGCTTAAAAGTTGATTCAATATAGGGTTTCTGAACTGTATGAGACACTAAGAATATTGAGGTCATGTACCTGTATGGCAGATTCCTCAAAATCTACACATGTGTGTAGTGTATATGTGCGAGTGTATATACATGTATAATTTCAAAGGCTTCACCAAAAGTTCATCCATGCATATTTTAGAAATCCCTCATCCCCAGGTCAAAGACTACTGTATTATTTTGTGAAATAATTTTGCATCTTTTCTTCTAATATATATTGAAGTAAACATACAATTGACTTTAAGTATTCTTTTCCATAATAGTCATTAAAAATCAATATAAAATGTTGATATAGAATAAATCAGTATTTTATTTAGTGGAGTGGATATGTGAATACTTCAACAAGCAACATTTTTATTCCAGTACCTTGAAATACATTAAATATAGTACAGGTACTATCAATTAAAGTGTCTGAAAATTAATTACAACAAGAAGCAGAATCATTCAATTAATCACAGCCAGATCTAAATAAATTAGTTCTTAATCATAGCTTTGAAAGGAGAGAAAAAGAAAGCAACCTCAAGAAAGTCAAATTGCCTTCCCTTGGGCAAAGACATAATAAAATATACAATAAGTCAAGAATTTAACTTCAATCTTGTTGATAAGATCATCATAAAGTTTTAGTAATAATATTACGTATTTTCCCCATATCTGGATTTTCAATTTAATTGCTCATTGTTAGATAAAGGGACATATTTGCTAAAGCTAGTGTGAAAGCTGCAGCCAGGTGACAAGAGTCAGAAGATAATGGAGAAATATATGCTTTCCAGCTTTTCAAACTCATTTTATCCCCAGACCAGGTTGGGATGGAGGGGTTGGGGAAGTTTCCTTTTCCACATTTTCATATACTGGAGCTTGCCTCCTCTGTATTCTTTCTTTGTAGAGAGAGATAGTAAAAACATGTCCCAATTTATTCTCATATTTAAGAGATCCAGAATAAAAATTTATGGCAAAAATTTAAGACCTGAGACATACTGAAGTTTCTTTCCCTAGTTTTCACTAAAGTAAACTTGTCACTGCCTTTTAAGGGAAAACTAAAACAAATTTGAAGTTCACCAACCTCATTTTAAATCCTGGCCTTTCTATTCACTAATTGTATGACTGGTCAAATTACTTAATCTTTCTTAATTTTAGTTTACTAGATAAGTGAATCAAAGAAAGTCTGTATCTCATAGGGTTGAGGAGAGGATTAAATAATAATAGTCCTCATAGCACTTTATTAATATTCAATATTACATGAAATTAACAGTTTTGTACTTGCTGGCATTCAAAGATTTATTTACCAAAACATCTATTCTTAGGGCTTTAATCTTGACTGTAGACTTGACTCTGAACTTATGCTATTGCTAATGGTGGGACAGTTTGTAAAATATTTGAATTTGAACAAGGAATGCATTCCTTTTTCATTTATAATGCTGATATACCACTATATTTTAAAATCTACTATGCATATTCCAGGAATAACCTTGAGAATGTTATAAAGGGTACAAGATTGTGGGGTGTCTGGGTATATGCATTAAAACCACTGGTCTAAGAATCTGCTCATAATTCCAGAACACATCTCTTTATCTGCACATTATAAGCATTAGGAACAGCTTCTATATCAAACCATTTTCCACACAGTAGCTAAAAGGATATATCTGAAATACAAATTTGATCATAGCTCCCCTGGCTTAAAATTTTTAACTATCTCCTTTCTCCTGGTCAATAAAGTCTGAACACCACATCAGGGTTTATAAAGTGCTCCATAATCAGGCCCTGGCTTTTCTTATACTCTTCTTCCACACTTTTCTATTTCTGGTACTCTGTTCTGTATTTTATATCATGAACATACTCCCAAGGGGCCCCACTTCCTATACCTTGGTCACTCTTGCCCTTTAGCAAACTCTTTGCTTGCTGGCTTGAATTTACTCTTCAATTTTTATGCTTTTTTCTTCTTCCCTGAAGTGCACATCTTGGTTAAGTATGCTAACAGAACCTCCTACACAGGACACCTCAAAGGTAGATCTAAATTTCTTCTATATAGTATTGATATTATTCATGTATTTAATTTTCTTCACTTAATCATAAGGTCAAGGATTAGTTTCCACTCACCATATTATTAATATCTAATAGAGTAAGTGCTTAAAAATATTATATGAATGAAACATAAAGCATTGCAATTGTATGATTCTTGTATTTCTCTCCATATTTTAAGCTTTTTGAGAACAAGAAGAGTTTTAAGAAGTGATGTAAATGATCTGTATTAAATGCAGAATATTATGGTAAGGTCCTTGAGATCAAGAACCTTGTCTGACTTTGTCTTTACTTTTACATTGCTCAGTACGCAACACAGAACCTTGCACATCGTAAGCATGAGACCAACATATATAGAAAAATAAATGAATTAAGACATCCTAGACTCTTAGGATCTAGACAATAATGAAAATACCTAGTTTCCTTCTACTAAAGGAGGAACTAAATATCTATTATTAAGATAATTTACTTACTAACCATCTCATAACTTTTCAAATGTGGATGACCTAAATTAGCATATCATGGTCATGTTGAACTACTGCACATACTGAAATAGATTTTCCCCCTTAATTAGTATGTTTCTGGTTTCTTTTTAAGTAATAAAACAAATGGTCTTTACTAATTACAAGGTAACAGAGGGATGCATTTTTTATGAGGGGTATGTGTGTGTCTGTGTGTGTATGTGTGTGTGTCTGTGTGTCTGTGTCTGTGTAGTTTTGTTCAACTCTGATATCTAGGCTACTTTAAAAATGCCACAATGGGTTGCTTGACATTTGCTAAGAAATTATACTCAGTGAATTTTAAAATGATTCATATTTTGTAATCTCAATAAATGAATGGAAATGATGTTCCCTTATATTTGTATATGCATTAATCTCCATCATTGCTAGTTAATTGTATACATTTTTTGGCTCATGAACAACAAACATTTTAGGAAGACAAATAGCTTCTTTTCTGGAAAGTATTATGTATGGATCTTTTGCTTTTAGAAAAGCTTGCTAGTTTTTATTGAATGCATGTCATTATAAAGAATCGTTGCTTTAGGACAAAATAGGATTGATGTCTGAGCTGGAGGATGAAGAGAAAAGGAGGTGAAGAGTAGGGTTTCAGGTCTCCTTCAGGGGTCACTGAAGGATAAATAACTAATTATTTAATTAACAATAATCCATTACTGCAATAATGTGGGGGGTCAAAATAATGGTAAATCTAAGAATAAGTCTATCTTGAGGCACATCTGAATCAAGAGGTAAAATATGCCATTAAAACTCCTGATTGAACAGTATCCTCTTTTGCTAACTTTATATCAGGAAATCTCTCTCCACCATGTTAAGCTACTCTAAGTTAAAAGTTTGGATCCCCCAAGGTACAATCATCTCTTCCCTAGTATCTCAATGCCAAATTTCAATGAACATGCTTTAGGTTTTGCTGTCATTCCAAAGGCAAAGGGGATGGTATAAGGTGATGGTCTAGTCTAAGTTGCTATGGTGATGGGAGGGAAGGAGTAATGTGAGTGATAACTTCAACGGGTATGCATGAACTTAGATACTAATGATTCTAGGAAGGAAATACTAGTGACTTTACAAGAAATAAGAAGGATTCTGTATTAGATCACTAAAATAACAAATTATTTAATCCAGTAAAGGAAGTGTATATGAGTAGGAATGTAAACTCATACTTCAAAGCAAATTCATTTTAATTTGTTTCATGTATCGTGCACCTACATGAGACTTTTATTAGAGAAATTGATTTATTTCTTTAAAAATGCTTGGAAATTTCAGACATTGAAAAAAGTTTCACTTTGAGGATTTCATTTGTTTCTGAGAGGTGAGGACAGGGTCAACAGTATTCAAGACAGAAGGCTGGGGAAAGGTTAAAAGATGATGCTTCCTAAAATGAAATTATACTCATTGTGAGAGATAATTATTATTAAAAAGTGGATAAAAGTGGCAAGATAGTAAAAAAAGAGCAGAGATTAAATACCTAGCACCAACACCAACTAATCTTTTCAAATTATGATTAATTGCCAAAAGCAAAAAATGACCACACAGTTGTGATCCTTTGTTTGCTTCATGTTGCTTTTGGAGAATCTTGAATAAGGTAGTAAATAGGTTCTTAAGGGATACAAAGTTTAGGTTTTATAACTTCAATAAAACACATGTTCTTGAGAGGTGTTGACTAGTCAGGAGTTATTGCTGGAGGATAAAGAGATCATCAAGACTATGACCTCTCCATTAACTCTAATCTTCACATTTGTGAGCATTATTCCTATGGATTTAACCATTAATATGTGGCTTGCTTATGCCTAAGGAGTGAACATTTCATCTCAATATGCCATGGATGGTAATACTAGCTACCAAATATTATATTCGAGTACCCACTAGAAAATAATACAAGCACTGTGTTAACCATTTATCAACCAAAATATGCCAAATGAATTTTCTTTTCATTTTTTTCAAATTACAAAGCTGAGGGTAGATAGGTTAAGCACCCTGATTAAATTCAAATAAGTAATAAATTCAAACCTGAGTTCATTTGATTCCAAAGGTGATTCTTGTAAAAGAAGGGGTAACATTTACCCCATAGGTTTTGCTACTCAATCCTTTGTTTTTGTTGTTGTTTTATGTGTGGAATGATTCCTACATATAACAAAAAAATAGAGTGACAGAGTTTCTATTTTTTACAATTGCTCTTTTCTTCTTCTTAACTCCTCATTCTATCGAACAGGTTTCTTGGAATATAGAGCTAGAATAATTTCAAATATTTCTCTCCAACTCTTCAGAGTCATTGCTCACTAAAAATAGCCAAGGCAGAAGTTCCTGAGTTCTTTGACAAGGAACTTACCTTCCTTTCAGAAGGGATTGTGTAATGATCCATATGGAGTGAGATGACACCCTGCTAATTCTCTGTACCATGAATACAATGAGGAACACAGAGTCATAAGGGGCAACAAGGGCAAGTCTTTTGTTTTGGAGACAATTGTTCCGGGGGATGGCAAGGTGGAGTTAGTAAATGAGACAGAAATTTCTTACTTATGCAAATGACAATACCATCCAGCCCATATGCTACAAATTTTCTTCAGGAAAGCACTTCATTTGACTTTGTTATTTTAAGGCCATTCAAAATTAATACGAATCTGTAGCTTCAAGGCAGGTTAATTAGAACCTAAACACAAAGCTGCTTCCTGTACTTTAAAAAATATGTTTAGAGAAAGTAAATTTCAAAGGTAATTTTCCTGAAAATGGAAAGAAAATGTCTAAATTTGAGCTGCAGTGTGCACCAGGGACTAAATATCTGAATCTCCTTCGTTTTAAGCTAGAAAGATGACAGTGACATCAGAACTGAAGCACTGTCCATGTTGGGACTCATGTACAGAGTTTATGATGACAAGAACATTTGGTGTCACATTCTAAGTTGATGCTGAGTGACAGTGTGTCTGCCATATCCCTGCCACTTGCAGACAACTATCACAAGCCCCACTTGCTTAATAGGAACATGGCATGTGCCATCCCACAAAAAGGCAGGTGCCTTCAAATGAGCAGTGGCCAATATTGCTTTTGAGAAATATGAACACTTGTCTGCCTTCACCGAACCAATTATTCAGCCAACTATACATTGGGGAAATTAATTCTTGAAGCAAAAGATTTCATTACATTCATAACCACAAATATTGTTCTTGGATATAAACTGCCTGGCTCACTTGACTCAGTGACCTTTTATTTCGATATATCTAATAGATTTATAATATGTTCTGGGAAGAAGCCTCTTTTTTTTCCCCTTAAATTGCTCTTTCAACTTTTTGAATATCAGATGAATGTTAAGTCCTTCCAGGGATATCTGAGAAATCAAAAGCTCTATGTATTGTGTAAGTTTGGTTTCCAACTTACTTCACAGATATAGAATATCATGGAATCTTAATGTTGGTAAGAAAAATAAAAAAGTGATTCAGTCTAATCTGATAAGGAGACTTTTTTCCCTACTGGATTGTGAGTGCCAAGAGAACAAAAACAATATGCAGTTAACCCTTATTTTCTCAGCACTTGACAAAGAATCTTATCCGCAATAAGTCTTAATTACATAATAACTAATGGGGTAAATGATGAACTAATCTAGCCTAGAGTTCCCCCACAAAATGTTACATTCACCACCAATGGAGCAAGGTTATTTTCAGTGATGTTTGGACAAGTGTCAGTATGCTATTTTATGAATTTTAATATACCCTTTACCATGTATTACTTTATCCTTGAATTAAGAATAAATATAAAATTAAAATAAATAGTAAACAAAGTAAAATGAGTAAAAGTACAGGTTATATCATTGATAGTAAAAAAAAAAAATGACAGAAATCTCTTCTACACAATGCTTGGTTCTCTCCATTTCATCCCTTCTTCATAACACCACTGTCTACATCTTTATTTTTATTGGCATTATTATTTTTGTTAACATTATCTTAGAGAAAAAATATATAACTTTAAGGCGCCATTGAAATATACAGTTCTAGTTTTTTCATTGTTTCTCAACCACTTGACCTCTATGTTTGTTATTAGCATGGAATTGAGTACTGTCATCTGTGCTGATTTCTTATAATTTAAAAATTTTACCTCTTTAACCTTGGCTGTTTCTGTTCTTTCCTAGCAAACTAACGTTGTGCTCTAGAAGGTAACTCTGAAGTGTAATTTTTGGCAGATGTAAATGGACTGTTCATGAAAGGCTGTTGCAACAGTGTTGGGGCCAGAAGGAAGAGTTGGTGAATTTGTCATAGAGTCAGAAGTAGAATTCTGAGAAGTTTAATTTTCATGAATCTTTTTATATTAGAGTAGAAAATACATTTTATGTATTTATTTACTTTTATCTTCTAAGAAATATTCAAAGAGACCGTCATGTCTTTATCTTTCATTATACACAAAGGTCTGCCTCTGGTACTTTGAAATAAATAATGAGGAATTATTAGAAATTCAGCTTTTCTCTCATTAAAATTGGACATGCAGGCTGCGAAACCCTCTCCTATCATTATTTCTGACATTCATTCTCATTTTCATTTTGGAATATTATTATAATAGTGCTTATTCTGCTGTCAGATTCTTTGAACAGAGAAGTACTAGGGATGTATTACACCAGTCACTGAGCAGGAATTATACACTTGGTGCCCATCTGATATCATCATCAGGAGAAGAACCTGTCACTGTCTTTTCCCAGAGCAAATAATTTAACACAGCATGTTTTTTAGTTCTTCTATTATTTTTTTAAATGAATGAGAATAATGGATATGCTCATAAGCTTATCCAGTTTGTCACTGTAAAATCTAAACATTATCATCCCTCTGTTCCTTCTTGTTTTCTTTTGAGGAGACAAGGTATTTGAAAAGAACTAGAGGTTCTTTTAGGGAAAATGAATGCAGAACACCTGACTCTTATTGTTTAGATATTTGAAACAATTATGTAAATGGTCTCCCATATTTCAACTTACTGATTTTTCTTACAGAAAAGAATATTTTAAAAAATGTATGTGCTTCTAGGGTATAACAAATGTTCAAAGTCTGAACTTGGCACACATTTTTCCTTCCCTCTGACTATAATGTAACACTTTCCAAGTTCATATCCATGCATTAGTAACAAATGACCAGAGGAAGATCGCTAAAGTTTATTAAAACACATATGAAATGTCTTTAAAGTTTTTTGTAAAATAACTTTTTTTCCAACAAATTATTTGTCTCCACTTTTTAAATGCTTGTGGATTTGTGAATGACTAATTTAAACAACTATGTCCAGTCACTTAATTGTGAATTTGAATCTTGGTTTACTCACAGGATATTTACTTGTGTATAGGAAACTGAATTATATAATGTTCACAAAACAGTTCAGTGATTAGTCATGTTAATTTCTGATTGGCTTTCTGTAATATAATTACAGATTCTTGTAAGAGAGGTTTACATCAAAGCCAAGGACTTAGTAATTTTGGTATTGGCTAAATTACCTTGATAAAAGGAGCATATGAAGATTTGGGGGCATGATGGACCTGTTCCATACCCTGAATGTGGTGGTGATTGCACAACTGTACTTACTTGTCAAAATTTATATAACTGCATACCACAAACTTTAATTTATATCTAAATAGAGTAGTGACATACTAAAAAGACAAAATCACCACTTTTAATTTCAAAATATCACCACAAACATTTATATACTATTTCTCAACTTCTCTTTACATTTTCTCTTTACCTGATCCAACTATCCTCTTCACCACTACATTGAAGACCTTATCAAGATGGTTTTCAATGATCATCATTTTGTAATCACTGGCCTTTTATCAATTATCATCTCACTGAATATATCATCATCATCTAACCATTATTCCAATGGAAAAAATAAGTTTCTACACCTTATTCCCAGAATACTGCAAATCCCTGCTCCTGCAATATTCCTTCTGTCTTACTGCTCTCTACCAGAACCTCTTCTTTCCAATCTCATAGTGAAAAACATAAACATACATTGATCCCTCTCTTTCCCTTTCTTGATAGATAGACTGATAGACAGATAGACAGATAGACAGATAGATAGATAGACAGACAGACAGATAGAGAGAGCTTGGTTGGTAATCTCTGACCTTCCTAAATCTGTGGTTTGATGCCTGACATTAATTTGGGAAAATTCTTGGTCATCATTGTTTCAAATAATTCTTTGTTTCCTTTCCCTCACTCTTCAGCTTCTGGTATTTCCATTACATGAATGTTTTGTCTTTGTAGTTGTCCCACAGCTGTTGGCTATCTATTCTCCCATCAGTTTTGTTTGCTTTTCAGTTTGGGAGGTTTATAAAGAGATATCCTCACTCTGGAGAGTCTTCCTCAGCCATGTCCGGTCTGCTAATCAGCCCATCAAAGCCATTCTTCATTTCAGTTTTTGAACTCTATAATTTCTTTTTGGTTCTTTCTTAGAATTTCCATCTCTCTGCTTGCACTGCCAATCCATTATTAAATGGGGTCTACTTTATCCATTAGAGTCCTTAGCAATTTCATTATTATTGTAGGAAATTCCTAGTCTGACAACTCCAACATCCGTGCCATGGTGGAGTCTAGCTCTGATGCTTCCTTGTCTCTTTAAACCATGGTTTGTTTGTTTTAACTTGTTAGGTCTTTTAATTATTTCTTGATAGCTGGACATGATGTACTGGGTAAAAGGAACTGTTGTAACTATGACTTTAGTAATGTCGGGGAAATTGTAGGGGGTGGGGATGCACTCTATAGTCCTATGAATAGTTCTCAGTCTTTTAGTGAGCCTATGCCTCAGAACCAGATTCCCTAATGCTTCTCAGTTTTTTTTCCGTAGGTGAGACATGATGTCTAGAATGGCTGAAGTTGGATATTTCTCTTTCCTCAGATCAGTGAAGGTTTGATAAAACTCCAGCAGGTTAAGCTATGGTTAAAGAGTTTCTCCTGAGGGCAGACCTTGTTAACAAGAACAGAATGATCCCTTTTTTCCCCAATAGAGCATGAGGGAAAATCTTCTGATATTCACTGTAAGAACCTGATAGAGCTCCAAGGGGTAAAACTCACAAAACGGGGACTGGAGGATGAGGACTGAGTGCCCTGGAGTTTTCATCTCTAGACTTTCCATACCGAGCCTCCAGAAATTTGTTAATTACAGTTCTGGTTTTTCTACTCTGGCACCAGTTCCAATAAAGGTTTCTGCTTTATTGAATTGTAATTCTCTATATTTGCCTATCTTTCTCTCCAATTTTGGGGACAGCAAACCCCATTTCTCTTAAGAATTTTAGAAGAGCAGTTGATTTTTTTTCAGCTTACTCAGGTTTTTACTTTTTAAAATGAAATGGTGTCTTCCAGCCTCCTTACATACCAGACTGGAAACCCGAAGTCAAAATGTGTTTTTAAAAATCCATATATATGCTATTTTGTAAAAGATACATCCAAAGCATAGGACCACTCATATGTTCAAAGTAAACAATGGACAAATATGTGTTAGATAAATAGCCAGAGAAAATGCCTGTGTAACTACATTGTCTACCATAAAGCATATTTTAAGACAAAGCTGATTATAGGCATAGAGACAATGAATATTAAGTTCAATTAAGCAAGAAGTTATAGTAATTTTAAATGTGTTTGGATTTAATGTAGCTTCAAAATATATAAAACAAAAATTGATAGAATTATAGACACAGATTTGTCAAGAAGGAAATTTTATCACATCACTCTTGATCACTATATTGTAAGAAGTCAGAATGTCAGAAGGGACACAAATATCTGAACTTCACAGATGATTGGCATAAACAAATATAGTTATCAAGTTCTACATTGAAAAGTACATAATATATGCCCATCCCCTACTCATGTGCAATTATACTATCTACAAAAACTGATCATAGGTACTAGAGAATGAAGAAAGCCTTAACCAGTTTTAAAGAAAATATTTTGAATAAATTATGTTTTCTAACCATGATTCAATGGCATTACATGTGTATAATAAAAATGAAAAGATTCCTAGATAATTGGAAATTGTAGAAAAATTGGTAAATATTTTACTTAGAACTAAATGATAAATAAAATACTAAGAAAACATAAAATGAATGATTTAGAAGTTAGAAAATAGCCAACACAATAAATCCAAAGAAAGGAGATAAAACTGTGAGAGATGGAGAGAGGACAATAATTGGTTCTTATAAAAACAACAAACAAAATACACATACTTCTAGCGAAACACATCAAGAAGAAAACAGAGAAGGTATCACAAGTACTATAATAATAATAAGATTAAAAAATAACTACAATAAAGATTAAAAAGATATAGTATCAACATCTATATCTCAGAATGTGAAAATTTAGATAAAATGACTACTCTTGTAGTAAAAAATATATACATTACCAAGAAAGAATAAAAAGCTTCAAATAGAGTTCTAACTATTAAATAAGATAAAACGTTGGTATGAAATCTTCCCATAAATAAAACACGAGGCCAAATTATTTTTTATAAGTGAATTTTACCCAACTATCTAGGAAATTATCATTCCAGTTTCAGACAAACTCTTTTAGAAAAAAGACAAATCTATACAAAACTAGCTAATCCCAATACCAAAAACTGACAAAAAGCCATTATAAGAAATGAAAACTGAAGTGACTGTGTGGCTGAGTTGGCTAGACATCTGACTTCAGTTCAAGTCATGATCTCACAGTTCGTGAGTTCAAGCCCTGCATCAGTCTCTCTGCTAACAGCTCAGAGCCTGGACCCTCTTCGGATTCTGTCTCTCCCTCTCTCTCTGCCCCTCCCCTGCTCACACTCTGTCTCTCTTTCTCTCAAAAATAAAACAAACATTAAAAAATAAAAGAAAAAGAAACGGAATGAAAACCAAATGCTTGTTCTACTCATGAATATATTAGAATTTATAAATGAAACACCAAGTCTAATCTATACATATATTAAAAACAAAACAAAGCATGGCCAAGTTGGATTTATTCCAGGAATGCAAGGATGGGCTAATATCATAAAATTGATAAATTAATTTATCATCATATCAAATTAGAATAAACTAAATTGTTATGTAATGAAGAATTCCACAATAATTAGCAGCTGTTCGTGATAATACTTTTCAGTATTATGTTTTTTTAAAAAGGTACAAACCTCTGTAATTCTATGATGAGTTTCCTAGAATAACAAAACAAAACACATAGCTCATAGCCTAAAGATAGAAACCTTAGAAGTCTTTATTTTAGGGGCACCTGGTGGTTCAGTTGGTTAAGTGTCCGACTTCAGCTCAGGTCGTGATCTTGTGGTTTGTGTTTAAGCCCTGCATTAGGCTCTGTGCTGACAGCTCAGAGCCTGGTGCCTGCTTCAGATTCTGTGTCTCCCTTTCTCTATGCTCCACCCCTACTCATTCTGTCTTTCTCAAAAATAAATAAATATTAAAGAAAATCTAAAAAAAAAGTCTTTCTTTTAAAATCAGGAACACAACAAGAAAGCCTACTCCCATCAGTCTTTTGCATCTCTATCAGAAGATCTTCTTGTCCAACCCCACTTCTTCTCCTGTTTGCTTTTATGAGAGTCAGACCTATGCTACCTTGTGAAGACTCTCTATGACCAGTGCTGCTTCCCCACCCCATAGACCTTTCACAGACACTACAACCCAAATCAACCTCTTGTTCTTCACTATCAAAGCAGGAGATTTTCAAATGTTTCTCTTGACTGCTGACATATGGAGAACTTAGGCTTCAAGATCTAATTCCCAAGGATATGCCAAGAGAGGTCTGAGAAAGTAAGTGGCAATATAGGTTTTGACATAACCTCATATTTTCAGGCTGGCAATAAGGACTAATTTCTGGGTGGTACATAGTACATAAATCATTCCTCTCCATTGTAACTTGAGGGAATGATTTAGTAAATGAGAATATGCTGACCAGATCAATAGCTCAGGTTTTGAAAAGTACAGGAAGTGGGGGTCAGTTAGTAGCTTCTAAAGAGGCATTTATCTCTTGCAGTGGGAAACTATACAGCCTGAAACCCAAATTCAAAACATCATAGTTGAAGTCATCAAGCATCAAAGGTAACTGACGTTTAATTGATTTAGGTCTATGAGGCTAAGAACAGGAACTTTGTTGGTAAAACCTTGAACCCTGCAAAAGAGTTGGAAACACCTATGTGGATGCCCACAAAGATTTAGTCTGCCAGATTGCTCTTAGCTCTGAGAGCCAGCAGACCTGATCTGTACCTCACTAGTAAGAGCAAGCACCTCCCATTATAAGAAGACACTGCATAGGTTTCTCTCCACATAGCAACTCCCTCATCAGGATCTTTTCCAAATCCATTTCAGTCAAACCAGTAAATAGGGTTGAAGCATAGCATAACCGAGCCAGAGCCATACTAGGCCTGATGATAAAGGAAGGGACTATATAGCACAATGGGATAACAAGAATTAGCCAACAGGTACCAGAATGGATTTTGAGAGCACTTTATCCAGGGGACCAAAACATCAGACAGGATAAAGGAGAATTTGTTAACTTGGGGCCACTCCCTGGATAATAAGATCTAGCACTCTAGCAAAACCTTGGGAAATGGTGAAACTTCCAGCTACTGTAACTTCTAGAAGCCAGGAAAATGTGATGTCCAATTGCGACCAAAGCTGAAATACCTAAATTACCATATCAGATGGTAAAGGAAAAGACTAAAATGTTCAGGAAAGTAAAGATGAAATATGGACCATATTTCATATATATATAAAATATAGATCATATTTCATATATATAAAATATGGACCATATTTCATATATATATAAAATATGGACTATATTTCATATATATATAAAATATGGTCCATATTTCATATATATATAAAATATGGACTATAATGTGGTACTTGCAATATGGTACTTGCAAGGTAATTAAAAAACTGAGCTCTGAAAGGATCTTTCATGATCAAGGTCCGTTTTCCCTGAAAGTATGATAATTGTGTTTTGGTTGTTTTTCAAAAAAGACTTCTTATCTTTAGGAGACATCCATTCAAATATTTACAGATGAAATGATAAGAAGCTTCAAAATAATATGGTGATGGACAGAAGTATTGACAAAACAAGTTTGGCTATGAATTGCTAATAAATGAAGCTGAATGATAGGTGCATGTGGGTTTTAATCATTCTGTTTTTGTATATGTTTGAAATTTCTCCTAATAAAAAATAAAAAGAAAGAAGGAAGGAAGGAAGGAAGGAAGGAAGGAAGGAAGGAAGGAAGGAAGGAAGGAAGGAAGGAAGGAAGGAAGAGAAAAAAGGAAAGACAGGAGGAGGGGGGCGGGCAGCTTTTAGGTATCAACAGTATTTGCCATACTTTAGTTTATCTAACTAGTTTGTTATAGGATATAGGTTCCTTTCTATTTTTTCAAATTATAAAAATGCTATACATCTTCCTGCATGTATCTTTGCATGTATCTTTCCTTACTAGTAACCTCCTAAAGGAGGGATTATTGAGTCAAAGGACAAATTTAATCCCTAAAGTCCAACTACCTTCCAAAGAGTTCTACCCAACTACACTTTCAAATGGATTTAAGAATGATTTAAAATTAATCATTAAAATGATTAATATTTTTATTGAGATAATGTTATCCCTTTAAATTAGTTTTAGGAAAATTGACATCCTATACTATAGAGTCTTCCTATCTAAAAACAGCATGTTTCTCCATTTTGCCTTCTTTTGTCTCAATAACTTTATAGTTTGCTTCATAATGATTTTTGTCTATTGATTTTATAACTGGCTGCATCACTCAATTCTCTTATTTCTAAAAGATGGTCAGTGTATTTTCTTGGGTTTTCAATGTCTACATTGGTCATGGCCAAAGTGGGGAAAACTAAAGCGGTATTTGACACGGAGATCCACGAAAACCCAAATCCTCTTCTTGACCTTCTTTCCTCTGAAGTCATCAAGAAAAGTACACACACCAACACACACGCACACACACTGAACAAACCAAAACCAAATCAAACCAAAACAAACAACCAAAGCGATGCAGATGATCTGTAGTATCAACTGATGATTTGCCCTAAGCTCTAATGTTGAGATTAGCAAATTAGTCCACACCATTACACTATGAATGCTTCCATGATTTGGATAAAAAGCAGACTATGAAATCTGGCCTGTTTATATCTTCCCTAGAATCCCATCCTCAATCTTGGTGCTTGCCCCTGCAATGCAGGAAATGGCCAATCCAGAACAGACCGCTTGCCCAGGAGAAGGCTGTGCAAGAAAAAGTATTTGCTCCAAAGCTTGGGGCAGTTAGACTACATCACCGGGCTTGCCTTTCAGATATAAGGAATGAAAAGCCACAGATGGAGTTAACACGTAGGCTATCTCCAAGAGAAGTCTCTAAGATTTTTTTCCTTGAGACTTCTAAAAAGAGTCACAAGAGCCATTCCCAGTGGGTTCATTGGAGAGTGTGCTATCAGAACACAGTAACAACTCCATTCTCTCAGGAGGGCATCCATGAAATGCCTTTGAACTTGATCAATCCAAAACTGGCATGGAGCAAGAGGGTAGGCAATAGGAGTTGTATGCATCCCTTCGCCACCATATCTAATTGCATAGTTTATAAATATTTTCTGCATCCTTTCCGGTCGTATATTCTTTACTTTCTTATATAAGTGCATTAGCTAGTACTTCCAGAATAGCATTTGAGCATGAAGCATATATTTGTTCCCATATTTAATGGATATGCTTTTAGAATTCCACTATTAAACATGACACTAGCTTTAAGTCTGTGTACATGGCCATTTAATACAATTTCTTTTATCAAAAATGATGATTGACTATTTGACGTGCTCTCGGCAGCAATTAACAGGTTCCTATTTCGTTGACCCATTATGAAGCAGAATTATATTATTAATATTTCCTCAAAAATTAACCAAAAATGTCTGAGATTCAGAGTACCGGAGTGTCCCAGTCAGTGAAGCAACCAACTCTTGATACTGGCTCAGGTTGTGATCTTGCATTCACATGGAGCCGCACATTGGGATATTTAATCATCATATATATATATAAAATATGGACTATATTTCATCATATATATATAAAACATGGACTATATTTCATCATACATATATAAAATATGGAGTATATTTCATATATATAAAATATGTACTATATTTCATATATATATAAAACATGGACTATATTTCATATCTATATAAAACATGGACTATATTTCATATCTATATAAAATATGGACTATATTTCATATCTATATAAAATATGGACTATATTTCATATATATAAAAGATGGACTATATTTCATATATATAAAAGATGGACTATATTTCATATATATAAAAGATGGACTATATTTCATATATATATATAAAAGATGGACTATATTTCATATATATATATAAAAGATGGACTATATTTCATATATATATAAAAGATGGACTATATTTCATGTGGTACTTGCAATGTGGTACTTGCAAGGTAGTTAACATATTGAGCTCTCAAAGGATCTTTCATGATCAAGGTCNAGTTTTTCCTGAAAGTATGATAATTGTGTTTTGGTTTTTTTTCAAAAAAGACCTCTTATCTTTAGGAAACATTCATTCAAATATTTACAGATGAAATGATAAGATGCTTCAAGATAATATGGTGGTGGGCAGAGGTATTGACAAAACAATTTGGCTGTGAATTGCTTATTGATGAAGCTGAATGATAGGTGCATGGGGGTTTTAATCATTCTGTGTTTGTATATGTTTGAAATTTCTCCTAATAAAAAATAAAAAGAAAGAAAGAAGGAAGGAAGGAAGGAAGGAAGGAAGGAAGGAAGGAAGGAAGGAAGGCAGGCAGGCAAGAAGGAAGGAAGAGAAAAAAGGAAAGACAGGAGCAGGGAGGCGGGCACCTTTAGGTCAACAGTATTTGCCATACTTTAGTTTATCTAACTAGTTTGTTATAGGTTATAGGTTACTTTCTATTTTTTCAAATTATAAAAATGCTATACATCTTCCTGCATGTATCTTTGCATGCATCTTTCCATACTAGTAACCTCCTAAAGGAGGGATTATTGAGTCAAAGGACAAATTTAATACCTAAAGTCAAACTACCTTCCAAAAAGTTCTTTCCTTTTGGGCTCAATGAATTTTATCCAGGGGACCAAAACATCAGACAGGATAAAGGAGAGTTTGTTATCTTGGGACCACTCCCTGGATGATAAGATCTAGCACTCTAGCAAAACCTTTGGAAATGTGAAACTTCCTGCTACTGTAACTTCTAGAAGCCAGGAAAAAGTGATGACCCATTCCGAGCAAAGTGTTTTTTTTTTTTTAAATATTTTTATTTATTTCTAGGAGAGAGAGAGAGACAGCGCGAGCAGAGGAGGGTCAGAGAGAGAGGGAGTCACAGACTGAAACAGTCTCCAGGCTCTGAGCTGGCAGTCAACACAGAGCCCGACGCGGGGCTCGAACCCACGAACAGCGAGATCATGACCTAAGCGAAAGTCGGACGCTTAACCGACTAAGCCACCCAGGCGCCCCCCGAGCAAAGTTGAAATACATAAATTACCATTTAGGAAGACCAAGATGACACTATTTATCTAGACTGTAATGCTCTGGTGGCAGACAACAAGCATGAAAAGAACGTTTAGTAATGGTCTCTTCTGCAAGCTAGGACTGAGTAAAAGAGGCTATCAGAGAACTGACTCTTTAATAGCAATGTGGACATGGGAGTACCAAAGCAATAAAGGCCACATGGCATTGCTTACCTTCCAGGTCTCAGGGGTTCATAATTACATAAAAACTGACAAGGTGTGAGTAGCAGCCAAGAGGTCTTGACCTGCACAAAGTTGTGAAGATGTTTAATAAAACATAGCACACACAGGAGCCAAACAGATGGGCAGCCCACAAGAGTGGCTCTTAATGTAAAATCAAAAGAAAGCGAGAATGGATGAGCAGGAAGTTGAGAGCAGTTGCTTAAAGTAAAATAAAATAAAATCCCTTGCTTAGTTCCTGTCCTCGAGCCAGTTTTTATATTCGTAACATACACACTTCAGGGCTTTGCCACATCAATACAGTTTTTAAGGGTCTGGTGATCAGGGGAATATGGAAATGTTTCTGAAAAATAAAAGACAAATTGCAACCTCTTGTATCCCGTACCATCAAGAATCCCCTACCATAAAGAACTGCAACACCTGGGAAGCTTCTTCAGCTTCTGGAATTCATATATTCCACACCTTGAATTACTTCTTTAGCCTCAATGCTTCAAACTTTCAGCTTTGAATGAGGCCAAGAGCAGGGACTGGTTCTCCAGGACGTTTAGGCTATGGTGGAGGCAAGCCTACTGTTTGGACCATATGGCACAGTAGAGCCTGAAGTGGTGGATATGCCAGTACTGGGAAAAGATGCAGGCTGGAGGTTCTGGCATGTCCCGGGGGAAAATCACAGCTCTGGAGTGAGGCCATGCCATGTGCAGCAGAGAATTATACCATTTTTGTAACCAGCTCCTAGCACACTAACGGGCCTTGGTAGAGATAGGATACTCAACCATGAGACACTAAGTGACCCTCTGTCTGTAACTGCCCATCATGAGTTGTGTTCTGTTAGACCTAGCAAGCAATAAATTGAGAAGGCACAATAGTAACTTATCAAAGATGAAAATGGTATATCCAGTGTCAAGCTTGAGCAAGACCACAGAGCATAGGGAAGGTGTATGAGCCAGTAGCCAAAACCCTCATCTCTCAAGTCCCTTAACATCCTTCTCTCAGTTCAGACCTATGATCATAAGAGTCCATGTTATATGACCCCTCAAAGGAAGGAAAAAACTTCTATACATTTTTTGGATGGGTGGATCAGTATGTGGTAGGCAAGTCAAAAATTGATGAGAGCCATAACCTTGAGAGACAGTATCAAGGGGAAATTTTTTTTCCATAGGCAGAGGTTCAAGAGTTGTACTTGATGGTGAAGGTAAAGCCTGAGGTGGAAGTATTTATGGAATCACGGGCAATGGTAAATGGGCTAGCTAGCTGGTAAGGGGTCTAAAAAGAAAAGATGAGAATTTCAGAGATAAAGAACTGTGGCAGAGGATGTTATATGGAAATGGCAAGAAGTGTAATGATTTATGCATCATATGTTACATATGCAGACAAAAATGGCTAAATGATGTTTATTTTATATAATTATAAAAATAATATTTTGCACTATAATTAGTATAAATTATCTGGAACCTGCTCCTCAAATTTTAAGGACAGCAGCCATTTCCATTATTTAGCATTTTCAATATTTGACCCACAAAGGATTTGAATTGGTTTAAAATAGGAAGACATTCATTAAACAATATAATATTGAGCTAGAAATTAAAAATCATTTTCAAGAAAATGAAAATGGGGATTAAGTAAAAGTTGAATGTAAGGGTCAACTTAGTTGCTAGAGTCAAGGGAATATTTTAATTGATTCTCAACAAACAGATAGTTACATGTGGCAAAACCAGGGATGGCGCCAGGTCTTCTGATTTCTAATGCGTTACAGTCTCTACTATGTCAAGAACTTCATGAATTAAGAGTAAAACACTATAGGAGGAAATTCCCTGCAATTAATTACAAGCTGTGTATTCTTTAGGAGGAAAGTTGATGTATTTTCCATCATGTGTTTCACAGTGAATATGAGAAGTCAGATTTACTGTTCTATTTCCTCCAAGTATTCCTACAGTTTGCACTTTTCCATTATGCTGCCATCTTATTAATGAAGAATTATTATGCAAAGAAATCTCTTGGGGCAGTTTAAGGTGATAAACTGTTTAAAGGGGAGGACAGGGGCATGTGCAGGTTGTGATCCAGGACTCCTAAACATCAGGATACATATCATCTTGCTTCTAATCTCCCACATGAGCTACAATCACAGTGCATTTCTTTTTGGAGTATCTGGGCCTGTGGGGTTGGGGAGGTGGGTGGAGGAGAGGTGGAGAAATAAACAGTACTCAGCACAAAATAACTGGTGGATTTTTGGTGAAGTCGATACTCACACAGATGTTCAATATGGAAACAAACAAATAAAAAGATAAACCTCTAGAGTCAAGTATCTATTCAAAGGTAAATGATGGAATACAGAATAACCCGTTTGTGATGAAGCAGAAAAAACTAACTGACCCATATAATCCTACAGGGAGTAGGGAAAGGCAGATATTTTTCTTACTTTACAAAATAGAAGCATTGTCATTTATAAAATGATAGATTTTACTTTCCATCAAAATGTACCTTTCTTTCTATTCTCTTGAGATCTAACTCAGAATTAAGAAATAAAACATGGCTGCATGAAGATAAAAAGGACTCTGATTTGTTCCGGGACAGAACAGTTTTAGTGAACCTTGAAAACTGATTCTTCTAAAACAAGTCAGAATTTCATGAATTAATCACCATTTAAGGCCTAGTGATGCTGAAGTTTTACAAAAGAAAAAACGACTGTATATTGAGAGATACCTTAGAAACAAGTGATCCACATCAGTTCCCTCCACTTTGGATTATAATTCTAAAAACCATGATTGACGAGATATTTGCTTTATGAGCTAAGTATACTATGGAACAAATTATCTCAAAACTTAGCAGTATAAAACAATACACATTTATTATTTTCTAGTATTTGTGGTTCAGTATTACAAGAGTGGCTTGGCTCAGTGATTCTGGTTTAGGGTGTCTCATGACACTTAGGTCAAGGCATCAGCCCGCAGTCATCTGAAGGCTTGACTGGAGCTGGAAGATCAGCTCCCAGCTCGGCTCTCTCTGAATGGCTTTTTGCTGGGAACCCCATTCCTTACCATGTAGACCTCTTGATTATTATAAATGTCCTAAGATAAAGTATAGGATGCTGAGGTAAACTTGGATTTCAGATAAACAAATACAAGTTTAATGTGTGTCCCCAACATTGCAAAGGGCATACTTATGCTAAAAAATATTCATTGTTTACGTGAATTTCAATCTAACCATTTTCTCTATTTTTGTTGGCTAAATATGGTAACTCTGTCTCACAATATGGCAGCTGGCTTCTCTCCCACCAAGTGATCCAAAGTCAAAAGCTGTATGCGTTTTATAGCATGTTTCAGAATTCACCTGTCATCAATGCTACCACATTTTGTTCTTAAGAAGCAAGACACACAGTCTGGTACTCGCTCAAGGGTAGGGGAACTGGTTTCCACCTTTTGAGAAGAGGCTTGTCAAACAATGTGTATGTATTTGAGAACCATCACAAATATATAAATACAAAAGCATATACATATTCTAAGGAAACACTTTTCTGATTCACCATTGACTTTTAATTCTCTACATGCATAAACACCCATGACACACACTCATACACATGTTCATACACACACATATTGGGCTTCACTGCAGGAAACTGAATTCATAATTTATGATGATAATACACTTACTATAATTCTTGATGATGACACCATCAATTTAGGCATGACCCTCATTCATGAATCTTTCAGTTACCTAGTTAGAATTATGTTATAAGCACCATGAACCTACCACCCAAAATAAAGCCCTGACTCTGAGTATAGCCTATATGTAACCAAATAATTCACCATCTTATCTCCAAAACTCTTCCCAGAAATTTTCATTTTCAATCACATGTTTGTCATTTCCTTGCTTTTTTCACATATTTGTATTCCTAAAGTAGATGTGTGTGTATTCATATATATGTATAGATATTTAGTTACATGATACTAAGTGTTATTTTGTTATACACATGTTGGACCTCTCAGTAATTTTTAAATTTATAAAAAGGGTTTTATCATGAATACAATGTTTTTACCTAATCTTTCTTTAGCATTCATCCATACTTCTGCTTGTTGCAACAGTACTTGCATTCTGACTGCTATATAACCTTTAACTGGATTCCTATGTTATAGTCTATTCATTCATCCACTCTCCTAATGACAGGCAGGGTATTGTTTCTAAAATTTTGAGTGAATTATGCTGCCCATGCTTATATATTTTAATGTACATGTGTAAGAGTCTCAATTAGACATATACATAATGGTAAAATTAACTCTGTAAGTAATTCCTGCAGCAGAAAAAGCAAACTCCTACCCAGAAGCATCTACTCCTATGTGAATGAACCACTGTCTCTTCCATGGTGAAAGGAAGACCCAGACTGATACGCAGTAGCTGGGTGGCACGCTGAGAAGTAATGCTTCCCATTGGTCTCTTGCTGGCAGCGTGAGCATTCAGAAGTGGTTAGATCAGCCTAAGTATGAACCATAATGTTGGCTCATCTGTAGCATCCCTCTTTGCTATTGTATCTGTTCTTTTTGTGTGGCCATTATGCCAGTGACAAAGCCTGACCAGTGCCAATTAACCAAGTGAATTTTACAGATGAGAAAACAGAAACAAAACTGTGGTTTTCCCAGGATAACAGATCTAGTGACTCATTCAAACCAGGAAACCAGGTCTAACTAATTACAGAGTTCATGCACTTTTAGTTGTGCTGAAGCTAACAAAGTACCTAAATCTCATCTAAATCCTTAATCTCTCTGATCCACAGGAGTGCGGATTAGAAGCTTTGTAACTCCACTCTTCTCTAAATCTCTAATTATAAAGATGAGTGCCCTTAGTCTAAGGTTGCATGCCACTGATTCATGAAGTTCTGCCTACTGATACAACATTGGCCATCAATATTGCCAGAAAATAATGACATATTTTTTCCTCTCTGCCATGTAACGTGAATGGATGTTCTACACCAGGAATGACTAAGGGTTACTAAATCAATTTCCCTGTGTTTCTTCACCCAGTGGCCTAAATGTATTTCCTCTCTACTACTCACTCCCATCAGTCAAGTACTGCCTCTGTTTTCCTACTGTGATTCCATCACAGTCGACTCATCAGGCCCACACTTGTTGATTTCAGCCCCCGGCAAGTTCCCCTGCCTTTACCTCTTCCCTCCTGATAGAACTCTCCTAACAAACAAAGCCTGATCTCTGTAATTCCAACTACTTCTGATTCAGGGACTCTTTGCTGCCATCACAGGAAATAAACAAACAAACAATAAAAGAATCAACACACATCCCCTCCACCCTTGTCACCCATGACTCCCTGCCCCATAGCCTCAATGCTCTGCTCATTTGGCTATGTTGCTCAGTTATAGAGCACAGTGCCTAGAATTCACTCCTCCCTATTCTTCATCAAAGCCTACTCAGTCTTCAAAATGTAAATCAAACATCATCCTTCCTTGAAGCCTTCCTTATTCTCCTCACACCTCTCTGTCTCAACTGTATTAGGTGTTACATGATGTTACTTCTATAAAGATTTAATTATTAATAAATAATATACAAAGAAATACAATCAATTTTCTGGTCCTTTTCCCCAAAGGCTGTAACCTACATGAACGCAAATGGTCCAGTTTTACTGTAGCTTTTAAAACTTAACAGAGAACTTCTTATGTGCTGCGAGGTGGTGTTTTAAAATATTCTACAGGGTGCCTGGGTAGCTCAGTCAGTTAAGTGTCCAACTTTAGCTCAGATCAGGATCTCGTGGTTTGTGAGTTCAAGTGAGTTCCAGCCCAGCGTCGTGCTGTGTGCTGACAGCTCAGAACAGCTCAATCCTGCTTTGGATTCTGTGTCTCCTTCTCTGATCCTCCACTATTCACACTATCTCTCTCTGTCTGTCGGTCTGTCTCTCTTTCTCTCAACAATAAACATTAATTTTTTAAAAAATATTTTACAAATATTAACATGGTTAACCTGATGTAAGTGCTATTTTTATCCACATTATAGGTACCTTGCCCAATGTATCTCATCTAGTAAGTGCTAATCCTGGACAGCCTGGCTCCTGACTCTTTTAAATAACTCTATGCCACTCTGTATCTTCAGTGTCTAACTTTGTACTTGGCAAAAAGTAGGTGTTCAATCAGTATTTTTTAGTGAATAAACTATATTTCTATTTAGTCAAAAATGGGACATAAAATACTTTAAGTGTACAGTCAAAATGTCTGTATCAAACAACAAAAATCACTCTTCAATTGAGCATCGCTTTACTTGGAATGCACTTCAAATTCTGGAAAATAATGCTATGTCATTCAAAAAGAAAAGAAGAGAAAAAGAAAATGGTGATATTATCTGTAAACATATAAAAATAGCCCTACCTTGGAGATAATACACCAATAAGTGAAACATCAAATGTCACCAAATCCATTTCAAGCTCTTTAGGATGTTAAAGAAACAGAAAGGCTTCCCCCTATTTTAGTTCCCATTTTATGAAAAGCATGTACTGATCCAGGTGGTTGCAACTGTGTCACTTCACTTGTTCTCTGCTGGGACACCAGATCTGGAGGAAGGGGGATCAGGTGGAGAAACAGAGGATGTCGTGAATCGAACCGATCAGCTCACTATTGTTCATGACTCAATCAGCCCAAATGCTCAGGGTAAGAAGAAGTAACTGGAATGCCTACAGATGTCACATCCATCAAAATCCACACCTATACAGCACTCCTCATGGACTGTGATGAAAAGAGTTGGATGTTTCACCCAGAATAAATTGGACAAAATAGAAACAAGAATGAAATGCTACAAAATACTTCTTTCCCTCACTCTCTCTTGTTTTTAAGTTATCATCCTATGGACATCAAGAAAGAAAAAGCTTAATTTAAGATGAACAATTAGACATGGTTTTTTTCGAGTTTAAAAAAATGAAGTATCCCAATAAATATTTTTAGGTGTTCACCATTGAAAATTTGCAACATGAGTAGTTTTCCTAAGTGGTATGATAAATTGTGCTACATTTGTATCAGTAACAATAGCTATAATTTATCTGAAAGTCAGTGTAGAGTAATTTACTTCTTTTTTTTAAATTTTTTTTTATTTTTATTTATTTTTATTTATTTCTAGGAGAGAGAGAGAGAGAGACAGCGTGAGCAGGGGAGGGTCAGAGAGAGAGGGAGTCACAGACTGTGAAACAGGCTCCAGGCTCCGAGCTGGCAGTCAGCACAGAGCCCGACGCGGGGCACGAACCCACAAACCGCGAGACCATGACCTAAGCGAAAGTCGGACGCTCAACCGACTAAGCCACCCAGGCGCCCCTAGAGTAATTTACTTCTAACATCACTCTGTATGGAAGGCATCACTGATGAACTTTATCATAGGTAAGGAAGTGGAGCATCCCTGAAGTATCCTAATAGAGCCAGGGTATAAAAGCTGTTCTGTCTGATTATAAAACACATATTAACTAATCACTTGTCTGCCTTTGAAGAGTTCAGCTGGGGTGAATGTGTTGCAGAAAAATGGCTACATACAGAAACCTCACCGTATTCACTCCTCACCGTATTCACACATGCTAAGTGAGGGATGAGGAAGAAAGTCTTCCAGGGATCTGTTGCGGGTGAACAGGGTTTTTGGTCTCTTTGTCAGATAATCATCTTAGAGTGAAGAAAGAAGAAAACATGAATATAAAGGATATGCCAGCTTCCACTGACCATACAGACTTCTTCCTCAGGAATGTAGCAAAGGAGATGCTGGTGGTGGATGTAAAAGAAAGAACAGTGTAGCAGTACTGATATTTTAAAAGAGCTTTCCCAGGCTCGTGACCACAGCAAACACTTTACATCAATCATCTCATTTATTCATTACAGCAATTCAAAGGCAAGGCCTATTATCATCCTTGATTTGCATAGAAGCAATCTACGGCTTGAAGTGTTGACAGGTCCGGTAGGTAGAATTCTAAGAGAGCCCCCAACATTTCTGCTGTTCCCTTCAAACGTGGCTGGGCACCCTGAATGTGATGGGATTATCACTCTAGAGATCACGTTTTGTTGTATAGTACATTTGAACTTAAGAAAGGAAACATTTTTCTGGGTAGGCATGACCTAATCATGTGAGCCCTTATAAAGTACCAGGCTCTTACTGAAGAAAACATTCCCAGAGTGAGAAGGACTCAACATGAAGCAGATTCTCTGCTGCCAGCGTGAAGAATGAGGGTGCCACATGGAAAGGAACGAAGACAATGTCTAGTGTTGAGAGCAGCCAGGGGCAGAGAGCCCCCACTCAGTACTACCGCAGTGTCTGGGACACTCAGTACTACTGCAGCAAAGAACTGAATTCCACCATAATCATGTAAGTGTGGAAGACTACCATGAGCTCCAGTTGAGAGTCCAGCTGAGTTCTTGATTTCCACTTTGTTGAAACCCTGGGCTGCGATTACAGTCATATTGTGCTCAGACTTCTGAATGCCAGAAGGGTGAACTAGTAAACAGCTGCTGTTTTAAGCCACTGAATTTGTTTGATTTTTTAAATTCAATTGTTTTTTTAAAAATGTATATAAAAGGTCATATAGCAGATAGGTTGCTGAGCGGAAGTATAAATTGTAATAAGACCCTAGATTTCAATTCTTAACCATGTAGCAGCAACATGTACCTAAAAATTAGTCTAAAAGAACTGATTCTGGGAGGAGGGGGCAAGATGGCG